>NC_056484.1:22749035-22883289 GCF_008729295.1 Plectropomus leopardus | reverse complement strand
GACATCTCTCTACAACTAACGCATATTGCGTTAGTTGTAGAGAGATGTCAGAGTGATGGAGCTGACACATAGTCAGAGCTCCAAGCAGTTAGAGCCTTGGTGCTTTGCCCAGTGGCACCTCAGCAGTGTCAAGGAAGTAAACTGGCACCTCTCCAGCTACCAGTCAACACTCTGTAATCTAAGCTGGACTATGTTATCAACTAGTTAGTGAGACGCAATGCTGGATAGTAATTAAGTATTTTCTCCATCTTTTACCCTGTGACAGAAAGTATATTATGCTGGTTTGTTACATAAGCAAAACATGTAGCTACTTTATATCTTTTCAGCTAAGTGGAAGCTAATATTTGAGCATAAACACTAAACTGTTTAGTAAAGGACTTGCGGTCTGGTATGACCTACAACCAAACAATTTAAGTTGTTGCATTTACAAAAGTCAAAATTTAAATATCTGTTTTTTTAGTTAAAATGAATTGTTGTTTATACATTTAAAAATTCTCATCTTGAATTTGAAAGAAGTTATTTTCATCTATAACCTAAAAAAGGCTGGAAAGTGAGCTGGCGGATTCCACAGCATGACAGCTGAGCTACTGCCGTCCAGCAAGATTTGCAAAGAGTAAGTGTTGTTTTTGTTTTCTCTAAAGCACTATTTGCACCGGACTACCCATTGAACACCAGACATCATTTTGATTTTTTTTTGTCGTTTTTTTGGCTAAATCTGGTCAGCTTACAGGCTTTAACAACTGGTCTGACTTGGTCCTAATTTAGCCCAAATATAGACGTTGACAACTGGGCTGTGTTTAGACCATCTGAATTTTATTTTATTTTCTATTTTATTTATTTATTTGCACCATTAAAAAAAAGTTAGAAACTCAACTGGGCTTATAAAATTATCTTACGGAAGGGAATACAATAAATTACAATACTTTGATACTTGGTCCTAATTTATCCCAAAAAAAGACGTTGAATTTAGTCTATGTGTAGACTGTCTGTTTTTGTCCTAATTCAGCCCACAAAAAAGACACTGAAAATTTGTCTATGTTTAGATCGTCTGACTTGGTCCTTGTGTAACCCAAAAATAGACATTAAAAATTGAGCTGTGTTTAGACTTTCTGTTTTTGTCCTAAATTTAAATACAGCAATGAAAATATGGTCTCATACAGCAAATGTGTAGGTTTTCTGAACATTTTGATTGCTGTTTAAATACTTAAATATACACTATAAAGCATCCACACTGCTTACGGACATTATTTAGATGACCACTATAGCTCTTTTTAAGTCAATTCCAATGTTATACATTTATATATAGGTGTGTGTTTATGGGACAAATGTGAATGCGCAGTAACTCAGACTGACCTCGCCTACTGTGCATGTCAGTCTGAGAGGGATGGCGTCACGTGCATGCTATGGACCAGCAGATTTTGAAGGTTCAGACCATTAGCTTTCTGGAACTTTCTAGACCCTCAGCCAGCTGGACTGATGACTTGGTGGACCATTATCTTTCTGGAATTTTCTGAATGTTAGCTAGGTAGACGTTGACTTTCTTGAACTTTCTGGGCTGCTAACATTCGAAAAGGAATCCTCATTTGGTAAGTACTTCAGAAATCATCCAACATTTTCTGTCATTATCATGTTCAGCGTGCCTAATGGGCGTTCCTGTCAGCTGGCATTGAGAGACTCCCTACTTGTTAAACTCACCTAACCCTAAACTTTATATTTACCTTAACCCCATTAATAAACTTAGGAGGTATCTCATGCCCAACTGTAACATCAAACAGAGATGATTTTGACGTTTTTATGATCATATATTCACAAAGAAACACTCGGTTTTTAGAAGGTCCTCTACAAGGTCGGCTACTGTTACCATGCTAACAAACCAGAATCACTCTCAACATCCATACATTCAATTGTAAATTAAACATTTACTGATAAAATGGTGACAAAGTGATGTTGGGGTTTTATGATTTAAGGTTAACCAATTTAATGTAAATGCTGCCATGCATTTGTTTCCAAATGAAACCTGTCAGTGTAAAGTTAGCTTCTTAACAGTTAGCTAATATATATATATAACGCTGAGGTGGTGGTTTGTGTTGTGTTTGGTTGGTTTTATTGTCTGTCATGGCCACTGTGCCATGACTGTTGTCTATCTGCTTGGATCTTTTAGTTAAAATCTATATGATACAATAATTGTCAAAACTGAATATTACACTCTATTATTATTTAGTACACACACATGCACACTCAGGACCTATATGCATTAGTTGCAGAGAGATGTCAGACTGATGGAGTTGACACATACTCAGAGCTCCAAGCAGTTAGAGCTTCAGTGCCTTGCTCAAGGGCACCATCCTCCAGTTTCCACATCAAGTCCCTGCAGACTGAGCTATTGCCGCCCAGCAAAGTCTACAAAAACTAAGTGCCATTTTTATTTTTCATGTTTGTGTTGTGTTTTTGGTTGGCCGCCATGCCAACCGATCTGTTTGATCATCTGTCAAGACTGCCGTGCTGACATGTCTTTTTGGTTATCTTTAATGGCTGCTATGCCTCGAACTGTACATGTATAGTGGTTCCCAACCTTTTTCCTCGAGGGACTTATTTACCATCACTGAGTACACTGAAGACATATTTTACGGATATTTCTTATTAAATTAAGAGAATGGTTGAAAGTAAAGCAATGTGCCTCTGTCCCCAGGCCCCCAAATCACTAAGCCTGCCCCTGGTAATAATAATGATAGCTCAGCGCGAGTGGCTGGATGAGACACAGAGTGATGTACTCTACATCATTTCATTGACTAAACCTGAAACTAAAACAGAAATCTAGAAATCTAGAAGTCACTTTCCACCTCTCAATATATGTCTGTTGGTTCAATCAGACACTTTGGTGTTGTGAGGAGAAGCTCTGCTCTGTCTGTCTGTCTCTCTCTAACCATGCTGCGCTGATGGGCGATCAGCTGTTTGATCAGCTTTAATGAAACAAAGCTTGGTTGTCAAATAATTGGCTGTATTGCACAATCCTTCACTGCATTATATGACTGTTCAATACTTCTGCTGTCACAGTGTTTTGGCGTGAGGTTTGCTTTGGTGTCATGAGAGCGTGAGACTGATGGTGAATGCGTGTGTCACACGCCAGGAGCATGAGAGTTGGCAACCCTGAAATATGTTAAAATGCATAACAATACAATAATAACATTAAACACAATCACACAGTGGAGGGGAGCTGCTTTCTCTGGAGCTGTACCCGCTGATCATTAACACATTTTTCCTATGCAGCTCTGCTTAGACTGGGGGATATAACGTCCCATGTGACCAGTGGAGACTGCGCCAAAAAGTTTGGATTAGTTGCGTGTATGAGCATGGAACTACAATAGATAGAATGTGCACTGTAGCATGATACAACAATCTCTCCGTGACTGCGGATCGTAGACACATTCTAATTCTTCACGATCTAATATTGTCATATCGCACACCCCTACCTGGGCCACTTCATTCTAGGTAAAATGGGAAACATTCCCTACATGAGGGCTTTTACACTCATCCACCACCTAGCCACGACACCCCTCCTCATGCTGCTCTGAATGTCACTTTTCCTATTGTCCATACCAGCTTGAATACCGCCATTGAACATATACTGTTAATGCAGACTAGCTGAATGCCGGCTTGCATTCTGTGTATATATGGATCAACTCTGTCTGCTAATTTGCACTGCCAACACAAAATGTTTATACTGAGCAAATCTGCAAAATGCTCACTGCCAAAGACTTCCTTTTCCTACAAAATCCACTATTGGCAACTAAAGCATGATTAAAGTATGTTTAGGAGACCATTTGGTTAAGGTTAAGGAAAGATGGAGCTCTTCTATAGTGTTGTGCTCACCAACGCTGTTTCTGATCAACAAATGGGTTCAGCTCATTGTGGGATTGTTGGCAGGATTAAGAATGGAGACATCAGGCTTCACCGGTTTGATTCCAACTTTGGATCCTGAAAAATAATGACAGAAACAAAGGCTGTGACCGTGGTTGTGAGTGAGAAGCACAGATTGGCATTTCAGTTTAATTTTTAGGCGAACATTATGACACCCAGATTGTCTTTTTAACAAGATAATGAGACATTTTGACAGTATCTATACATGGACCAAAAGACACAAACACAATGTCAGATTATTGTGCTTTGTACACACTGACTTTTAAAAATAATGAACTTAGTTACCGTGATGTTGTCCATTGGTTTGTAGAAGGTCATTTTGAGGCCTTGCATATTGGCCATCAGTGTCTTGGATTTTTGAATGAGGCGGAGCTTTGGAGGATCTTGCCAAGTGGCAGCCTCCAAGACTGAAAAGTGAAGCCAACATGGAAATGCCAAAAAATACAGTTCCTCTAATGGCCCCAAAGACCCCCATGTTAAAATGTTCAACTTTATAGCAGAAATAAACATGTTTTGAACAAACCAAGCTAGCAACTTTTGTTTCTAAAAATGTTCTGAGAATGGTATTATGCAACCAATGCAATGCTTTAGTATTGTAGCACCGGACTCTTCTTCTTTTGTGTATTTAGCGCTCGTCTCGTATTGTAATGTTGCATTTTTTATACAGTTCTATGCAATTGTCATGTTTAGTTAAAGGCCATTGTGTTATGTCAGTTATTCTGTTTTGTTAAGTTTTGTGTATCATGTCTTGTATCATGTTTTCAGCAGCAAGTTTTCTTTTAGCTCCCAGAACATTTTCTTAAAGTTAGGGTAACATCTCTTTAAACATCAAAATATGTTAAAATGTTTGTTTTTACTATTATCATATTACATTAGATTTTCATTAAAAAAGAAAAACAAAAAACACTATCTAATCTCAGCCCTCAATAACATTTTCGGAATGTTGCTTTTAAAACGTTCTTCCTCTGTTATGAAACATTATGGGAACATTAGCACAACATAGCATTCTGTAATCTGTCACCTTGTCACCCAGGAACATTATGTGAAATGATAAACATTCTTAAAATGTTCTTCTTTAAAACATTATTGCAACTTGTAAGTAACGTTAGCCAATGTTGTGGGAATGTTCCCTGCAACTGTATGGGGGGTAATTTAATTTATTTTGCTTTAATTCACCCATTTGCACTTTATAAGGCTTAAAGTAACACATATTTAACATCAGGGCTGCTTGAGTGGTAGGCTGTCTACGAGGTGTCGCTACAGTCTGGGTCACATTACTCACTTCTCCACAGCTCCACCCTCTCATCCAAATATGGTCACTTGTGCCCAAAAAACAAGGTGGGACTGGCTAAAAAAGCCAAACTTGAACATTTAAAACCGCAGTCCATAAACCAATGGGTGATGTCAGGGTAGCTACATCCATTATTTATACAGTCTGTGGATCTGACTCATAAATCTATTTTCCACCAAAATTAGTTTTGCTAGCAGGTTTTCTTAACATGAAAAAACATGCTAAAAATAGGCAAGACCTCTTTCCTTTGTGTACACAGCTCTATGTTGTTTTTTGTTTTAAACTGGTGTGTCACGATCGATGTCATGTAAAGGCTGGAAAACAGGTAGGCAAACAGTAGAAAGCAGCATGGAGGCCAGTGAAATGTCAGTGAATGTCATTGCTTTTTCTTTTTTCATGTGTCTTAACTTATTCTCTCTTTTGAAGTTAGTATACACACTAAAGTTGGAACAATGGTCAAGCACTGCTAGGGTGGATAGTATTTGTGGCAGCCTTTTATAGCATCTCACTGGTAAAGGGGCTAAATTTAGCACATATACCCGTGTTGTATTACCACTGAAGCCAGTCGGGGCCAGATCATTAAATACAGAGACTACTGCTACTGATTTGACTTAGGTTTGAATACCAAGCTTTAAGCCTCAATAAAATGTAAATGAATTAATATATAGAAATTCACCCCCTGCATAGTTGTCATAAATGTTGAAATTAGCTATAGAGACTAAAATCATTTTTTGTACTAGGCTGTAAACATTTTTACTTCTGCTGTAAAGTTGGGCAGTTTAACATGGGGGTCTATGGGAATTGACGGCTTTGGAGCCAGCCTCAAATGGACATTGGAGGGACTGCAGTTTTTGGCACCTCTGCATTGGCTTCATTTTTCAGCCCTACAGTTTGCAACTTGTTTGTACACCCAGCCAACCACCACAACCTCTTCCCTGCAATTTCTATACAAGGACACCGGAGGGTCTGGATATTTTTGGAGGGACGGTGTTAGTATGGCCACACATACAAGCATGCAGCAGTTCCACAATATTTGCAATATGTGTTCGGTCTTACTTTAGTCACTGTGTGCCTGCTGTACTGAGGAGCTTCATGTGTGACAGCCTGATTAGATACAGTAGTGTCTCCAGTTGTAGATGTTACCACTGTGCGCCTGTTCGCTTTGCTTTGTGTCTGCGTTTCATTAGCTGTCATCCACATGCCTAAGATCTGCCCTGTGCCTTATTGTTCAGTTGGTTAACTATACAGCCGCTTCATTAGGCACAACTTCAAAGTCACACTCCACACTGGTGCCGAGGTGAGCCAGATATTTATATTGTACAACGGCTCCCAAGGTCCTGAAAAATTAATGAATGGTTAGACGGAATACAACTCACAGGGAGAATTATGAATCAATTGAGAAACACCAGGTGGACATTTTGAGATTGCGTCTTCTTTCTTTTCATCATGGAACAATATAAAAGATACAGTGTACAAACAAGTTCTCATCCCAAATCACTACGTATTGCCACTTTGCAGTGGACTTCAACATCTATATATTACACTCTAGGTATCCTTCTGCATCTGCAATTTATCTTCTGGGTTGCCACTACTGAGATGTCAACACCAACAGATGGTGGGATTACACTGCATGTGGTTATTGTTTAGGCAACAACAACCAATAGCAACCATTGCTGGGATGTCAGCAATCACATTTTCTGGCAGAGATGGTTAAGGTTGGCTTAAGCTAAAAACAGCACATGGTAGGGCATAGTCAAAAAACACCAGACAAACACCAGACTGCATGAAAGTCCAAGGTATGTTGGATGCATCCCCTGCATCCCCTAAATAACAAAGAGACAAAAATCTACTAATACAATGTAGTTTTCAAAACTATGAATATAATGGGAAGAATGGTCAAAAGATCTTAATTTAGAGAGTGAGGAGCATGTGGCTGAATAAGTTGAATGAGTTCTCAATGGGCTGAAAAAATTACAACCCAAAATGAGCACACAACAGCACTTTAAGGGAAGTCTTAAACAGTATTGTCCAACATATTCTCACCCTTGGTTTGCTGCTTTGCAGTGGACTTCCATGTCTACATATTCAGCTTTAGGTATCCATCTGTGTCTGCTGCTGATGTACCAGGATGCATGAACATGATGTAAATCCAAGCACACGGTAGGATTACGTTGCATGTGGTTATTTTTAGGCAACACAAGCACATGGCAACCAACCCTGCGATGTCTACAAACATACATGTTGTCATGGATGGTTAGGTTTGGGCAAAAAATGCTACATGGTCAGGTGTAGACATACATCATTCAGATGAAAAAGCAAACCCCAGACTCCCACATGAAAGTTATTTGTTGGATCCATCCACTGCCCCTCTTGCCCACCCTGTTGGGAATTTCATACTTTAATTATGTTGCTTCTAGCAGCGTTTTAACCCAACATTGTCCACCGGCATATCATGCGGATGTGTAAGGTTTTGCTTGGCTCTGTTCTCAACTGATACCAAACAGTCTTGTATCATAGGACAGTGCCAGGTGCCGTCCGGCCGGCCAGCGGCATATCATAATACTTTGAAAGGTTCCACCTGGCTGTGTCGCTTAGTGGCGTATCATACTGCTGGGAAATGTGGCTTTTGGCGTCTGTATCTTACATCAAATTAACTGACTAAGTGGCACAATGTGATGACTTCAGAATGGCAAAGGGCTGGTACCCCATACAACCCCATTTCAAAATAATCCCAAACAGTTATGTCATCGTTAGGTTGGAAAAAATAAAAATTCTCTGACCCCAAAACCTTTATTTCCATCGCCACATTTTAACGTCCCAAGACAGTCTGTTTCCAGCAGGTCTCCTCCCCTTCATTATATCCTTGGAGGGAAAATGATTGCTCTCACTTTTATTGCTCAGAACAGAATTTGCATTTCAAGACTTCCTACTAATTTTAAAAAATGTCATGAGACCAAGCTGGTGGATATGTGTATGTGCATGCACACACACACAAAATGGTGGAAGGTTGACCATCCCAGCCAGCTGACTCCTCTTCATATGTTTCAATCTGTGGCTGAGCAGGGCTGGGGTCAGCAGATTGCTTATGCTGATCCCAGTGATTGGAGGTGCATTGCAGGTGATTACCATAAGCAATTTAAATGTTATTGATTTAACCTCCCACATGCTGTAATTGAACACTGTGGCCAAGCACCCAACGTTACTCCCCCACCTCCTGGTTCTCCTTCTCGGTCTGTTTCCAAGGTTTTTCTTTCTTTCATTCTTTCCCTGCATTTTTCACTCTTTTATTAGTTTCTTCCCCTCCTTCTGTTCTCTGCTCACAACATAACTGTAGACCCGGTGTCAGTGTGTATCCTCAGGCCAAGGGAAGTGGTGTGAGCACCAATAGCCAATCAATAGGCAGTCTGTCATGGTAACAATGGAAACGTTCAATTAACAACCAGCAGTGGATAATTTACAGTCTCACCATCATTACTTTCCATTGTGTGTGTGTGTGTGTGTGTGTGTGTGTGTGTGTGTGTGTGCGTGTGCATGAGGGCGACAGGAAGGCGAGGTGGTGCACAAAACAGTGTTTTTTTGTGTTCGTAAGAATCATTTTCTGATAATTCCACTCTTCAATAGACCGTCATTACTAATCACCAAACTTAACACAAAAGCCCAATTTCTTACTTAATTACAATTCTGCTGTTTTTAGATAACAGTGTGATTGTAAATTACACAGTGGAATTGATGCAAAAAAAGGCAACTCTTTCATTAAAATATTCCCAAATCTGTTTAATATCTTCTTCATTATACAGAGCCATAATGGAGGACTAGATCCAGCACTCAGATCAATTAATAAATGGAGAAAACTCCACCTGGGAGACACACTTGTGCATTCTCCATTTTTCATCACGCTCTGTCATTCCTCATGAGGGATCACAATTTCTTGTTTTAATATTTTAGTGTTCTAACTTAAGCTTCAGAATTCTCTCCAGGTAGCGCACTAGATCATCTTGACATTTCAAAGTACTGAAACCTTTGGAATAAAGTGTTTTTTATTAAATTCTATTAACATAATTTATGCTTGTCAGGCGCCCCACCTCAGTGGCAGCTGAGTTGGGGCTGCGGAGAGACTCAGCCACCATATTTCATCCTCCTGGTCCTCTCGGATGGAAGACCGGGCTGCTAAGACACATGTGACACAGTGGTGATGATTAGTGCAGGAGACAAACTGCCCAGCACTCAGTGTCATCATTCACTTCCTGCTTCAGCATGGCATAAACCACAGGGAGTGTCTGAGGAGGATTAATATAGAGCTCTTAATTTAGCTATCACTTTAACAAAGAACTCAACAAAGACGTTGTGTTCACCAATCGGTCATCAACATCTCCGGTCAAATTAGCAATTTATGTTAACAACGGTCCTCGACTTCTAAAAAGACAGCCAGTTCACATTCTCAGGTCATCAACACTTTGTCATACCCTTCGGCGTCTTATTGTGATGCACAGGGCACCCTGTAGCATCTCTTTCACCATATTTAGACCTGACGTCAACATGCGTCTCAAGTGATCTGATTGCAACTGGATAGCACCATATACAGATGTAGAAAGCCACCACGACTCATTTCTGATCCGATCACTAAAACCACTTGCCGAGGCAGTCTGGGACATTTTTGACTACATGTGTTTTGTAGTAAAAATGCAAACGCCTTCCTTAAGCATTTCCAACAAGCACAACGTCATCAGTGTATGACTTGGTGGTTGTTGTGGTGTAATTTACCTGGTTTATGTCAGGTTGGATGAAGTGTTGTATGGCCAGCCACCATTTTGCCACATAGAAGTGGATGTGTTGTTTCCGTTGACAGTGATATCTCCACTTGTACTGACAGAATATCTACAACATGTTCTCATCCCAGGTTGTCACATGGTGCCGCTCTGTCAGTGACCTTCTGGGTCTACTTGAGCTGATGATGTTTTAGTTATCCTTCTGTGTCAGCTGTTTAAGCTCCGAGATGGTGTTAACGTGAGGTCAACAAATGGACATGGTGGGATGAAGCTATATGGTCCTTATGTTTACACAACATTACATTGCAAGGATTGTTAGGATTGGGCAACAAAATCACTGACGGTTAGATTTAGGCAAAAGAAGCACATGGTGAGGTGTAGGAAAAAAAAAAACACATCCACACAAGAACTCCCACTCGAAAGTCTTTGTGGGACCCATCCACCTCCCTCCCTCCCGCCCTATAAACACACTTTCGCACCTTATGTTATGTCTCTACCAGCAGTGTTCTTACCTGACACTAATTTTAAGCGTTTCATGGCTGGTCCAACCGCATTCTCAAATGACACTGTCCGTCCATATTGCATGTGGACACGGCTGGTGCAGTCTGGCCAACTAGCATATAATAACAACACCACTACAATATATAATAACAACACCGCTGGTTCTGTCCAATTGGGGCAAATTTACCAATGAAGTTGGTAGGCAGCAAATACACCATTTCTTGTATCAGTATTTGTTCAACCCACTAAATCATCCATCCATCGTCCATAACCGCTTGGGGGGCTGGAGCCAATCCCAGCTGTCATTTGGCGGAAGGCGGGGTACACCCTGGACAGGTCGCCAGACTATCGCAGGGCCGACACATATAGACAGACAACCTTTCACGCTCACAGTCACACCTAAGGGCAATTTATTACCTATTAACCTGACCTGCATGTCTTTTGGAATGTGGGAGGAAGCCAGAGAGAACCCACACAGGCACAGGAAGAACATGCAAACTCTGCACAGAGGGGCCCCCGCCCACAGACCGAACCCCGTTCTAACCAGGGACCCTCTTGCTTTGAAGCAACAGTGCTAACCACGACGCCACCGTGCCACCCCAACTACATCAGCTGTACTCTGAATGGGGGGAGTTTGAACTGACAGTGGGTGAGGCTTGAACCTGAAGTAGGTGGGCCCTTAAAGGAAGTTATTTTAATTCTGAAACTGATATGAATTGATCAGAAGTTGCTATATTTATTATTCTTTATGAAACCATTTACAAAACAATCATATGATTTAGCCTCAGATCATTTTTGATCACAGGTTGAGGTTGAAGACAACAGCCCAAATAAGGATTTTCATTCATTATGAGTAAAGTTATTGACATATTTTATTTAATCATAATTGTAGAAGTACATTTCCCGTATACACGAGTATTGGGCTCAGCCCCAGGAATTAGAGCATACTGTCACCACAGAGAGGGGTGAGGTGGGAGTGCAATGCTGCTGGGTCATGAGACGATGCCGCAACAGGCTCTGGGACCACCAACTGGGTCACAGCAGGCGGCGGAGATTCTATGCTGCTGGGGGCAGGAACTTCAGCTGCAATTGTGTGACAGACATTTCCCTAAGCTTCAGGCAAAACATCTTTAGTCTCATTTAGCCACCTCATTTAGTTAGGAGCTACCAGATTTAAACCCTGTTCACCAAGTCACCATGTACTGGTCTTAACCTATACTCTGTTCAGCTTCCCAAAACATGGCATCATTACTTGTAAGATTTATCTCCACCAAGACTTTGACATTAGAGGTTTGCAGTTGACTCACAAACACTTGTCTGTTGAAGTGTCTTTGTTGCTTGTAAATTGTAAATTGTAAATTGACCTTATATAAGCTTGTACAGGTGTTTGCATCCTTTTATTGAGTGAAAGGGACAGACATTTAAACTCCTATCATCTTGATCTTGCAATAATTACATGGAAACTTCCTCCCTCTGCTGCAGGAAAGGGTCCTGATTAGCATCCACATAAAATAATATTAGCAATACCTGTGATTAATAACACGGCGAAACTTCAGCAACATGGGCATCCTGTGCAGTGTTACGAAGCAAACTGCAACCATGCCATTCAGGCAGCCTGTTTGGAGTTAATGAGTTCTGCGGGAGGAAAATCAATAACCTGGAGGGAGGCTAATTAACTGCTAATCATTCTGGCACCATTTTGGCAAGACAGAAGTGTTGCCATTATGAGAAGCCAAGTTAATAATAGATAAATCTGACAGTTTTTATTAAAGAAATAAAAGCTTGCTTATCAGCTGTTAGATGTTGCTGCTGGGAATAAGTTCTCAGCCTTAACAGCGATGTCCATAGCCTACCAAGATTGCATTCAAAGCATGTATGTTGCCGAAAGTTATTAAGGTATTGTCAAGAATATTGTCACTGTAGGTGTAAACTAACAAGACAGCCGATGGTATCATTCTCAGGTGTGTTCGCAGTCAAAAGTCAGAAGCAATATTTTCTATTTTACTATTATTTATTCAATATATTATATATAATATTCAATATCCTTCATGGTCACTACCCAAGGTAAACCAGCCCATTCTTATTCTAAAGTCATCATATATTGCCATTTTTGCAGTGTTTTCCATTTTTGCAGCCAACTTTCACATCCGCTGCCAGAAATCATCATCTGAGAATGCTGCAAGACACAACCATTCAGTGTCTTATTATGTGCTGCTGGACAGTACCTCCCCATGGCAGCACGATACGCCAATGCGTGGTATCAGTTGATGCCGGACAGCACCTGTCAAGTCCACATGTTTTGTCGCAAGACCATATCAGGTTGAAACGCTGCCAGTAACAACATAACACAAGGAGCGCAAGGGTATCTACAGGTTGGACTGGGTCCAACAAACCCCGGACTTTAACGTGGGGGGCGGTGTTCTCTTCGTTTTCTTTACTTTACCATGTGCCTCCTTTCCATAATCCTAACCATCCATGGCAGCATGTGCATTTGTTGATGTCCTGGCATTGGTTGTCATGTGCTTTTTTTTCCTAAACATAATTATTTACAGCATTTACCCACCATGTTTTTGTGTTGACATCACAGTAGCAGCTTCCTGGAATGTCAATAACAGATGCAGAAGGATACCTTGAGCATATTATGTAGACATGAAAGTCCACTGCAAAACAGTAATATGTGACAAATTGGGATGAGACCGTGTTGGGTAACCCAGTGAAAAAGTATGTTTCTTTGTAGTGTTTAATTTTTAAATAAGAATATTAGCAGCTGGCTATTTCTTCTAATGTTAATCTTTTGGGTTATGTCCCCCATATATCATCAAGGTGGTCTGACTGACCTGCCCACCTTGGGTTTTCCCTAACATCCAATGCAGATTGCAATGGAAAGGACAAGGCCCGGACTAGTCATCAGGAGCACATGGAAAATTCTGGGTAGTGTTGAAAGTGTTAAAAGAGTGGAGCTAAGCTAGTGTGGCGTGTCCATGTGGCGTGTCCATGTGGCGTGTCCATGTGCGATTCCATGGAGAAGAATTAAACTAGCCACCTGGATTTCAAGTAGGGCTGGCATTGTTTCTTGTGTTTACAACCAAGACAATCAGGGATATTTTGGCATTACTGTTACCACCAAAGGGCCTAGTGGTCATTACGTTACCCTAAACCCAAAACAAATCATTCTACCAGTTGTATTGTTGCCATAATACAAAAATGTTATCTCAGTTTTAAAACCTGGAGAGAATTACCACCGCATATGAGTTTGGTTTTCCAATAAGCCTAAATACTCACATTAGCTGTTTAAGTCAGTGCTATGACAGGGCTTTGTCTATGTGATTAGCTTATATTCCAGTATTATTTCTTTCATGGGACAAACCAGTACGGTTTTCCAAGTAAAAGAGTATTATAAAATACACTGTCTGGATGCAAACACTTTAAATCAGGTAATGTCTATCCAAAACTTCTATACTTCTATTCAATAAACAGAAGACCAGTGGTTCTACAACACTTAGTTGTGGCACAGGTAGAAAAGACACGAATACTGTGCACATACTTGCTGGATAGATTGGAATAAAATAGAATAAAATAACTGAATGCTTTTAATATCAAAATCCCCCAACTAGAGGAATAAATCTCCACCAAATAGGGTTTTTTTTCCACCAGGAATCAAGGTCTTTGTATTTGAGGGCTTATTAACTGGCAGGCTTTTAGATCCTAATGATACTATTAATTAGTGCTTTGTGAAGGACTGGCGCATTGGAGAGGTTAAGCAGTTATTCATACAAAAGCTAAAAACATATATACAGTACAGTGAGCTGATAATTCATAAATCAAACACACAGCATTCTCTCTGTGAAGAGATTAATTAGACTTTTCAGGATCAAGGCCATTTCTGATTAAGTAAAAACCACTGATATTTCTCAATTGTCCGTCACAATTTATCCATCCAACCTGTGGAGGTGCTGCAGTCAACATCAGCCTCTAAAAGCTACCATACTAGCAGTCAAAACACTCACTGTTCTCAGTTCTGCTATCATATAAATGCACAGTTCTGACTGCTGAGGTAGGTAGAGTGCAAGAGGTGGATAACCACAAATTTAAAAGGCTGCTATGGAGGCTGGCAATCAATTAGTTGCTTTGGCTACTGAGGCGATACTTAATTGGAAAAATGTCAGTGTCATATATGTGAATTTCACTTATTTTACCTACTTGCTTTACTTTTTACATATTTTTATCTTTAGGGTTGTGGTGAGACAAGTCATCAGAGGGTGGAAACATTTATTAACTGATTTAAGAATACCCTGGACAAGACACAAGTTAAAAGGCATTCCCTTGTTAGGTGACCTGATGGCAGTGGTGAAGACTGCTGTCTATGAGCTTATTTACATGTGGTAATAACAAGCATTTTGGTTATCTGAACACAAGTGTGCAGCTGAGACACATTGCCATGGAGCATTTCTGTGTCTATCATGCGTTTCCAGCTGACCCTTTGTGTTCAGATTTCATTACAGCTTATGTCAATTACACTTAAAGGTCAAAGGAACCCTTGCACACAGTTAATATGTCCACACTCTTGCTAGCTGTCAGTACAGCTGGAGGAATACCTGTCTGCAGAACTTCTTCCGTAGGGCATAATGATGGATGCTCATGCATAGGGTTGTGTACCAAATTCCATACTTACTACAGCTACATAAGGACACTGACCAAAATACTTTGGTACTAATGATTAACAATTCACTTAATTAAATTAGTGAGAAGCTTCAGTACATATGAGCGCACTTGGGTGAGAATGCCAATTTCAAACAGGAGGTAGAAGCACCCCAAAATGCCCCAAAACTGGGAAGCAGGCCATGGAGTTCTGCTGACTTCCCAACAAGTGAAAACTATGGCTACAGCCCAAATAGTTTAGCGCTGATAGATAGCTTTATTTTCTTTAGTAATAGCCTACTATTAGTGCTGTTTGTGATTGTGTTTTTTTAAATTACATACTTATTCTGAATACATGTCAATTGTGTACATTTTTGTTATTACAGAAAAAGTAAAGTACTGAAAAAGGTACCATTGAGTACTTGTACCAAATTCTAGGTACTGTCTTTGTTACCAGTATTATTTCAAATGTACTGTATATGGTACCCAGTCCTAGTCACACAACATTAACAACTCATTGCAAAATGGGAAAGTTATAGAGCAGGGTTTCCCACACATGGGCTAAATGGAATATATGTACCGTTTAGTTATATGTATCGCACTTGGAGCAGAGACAGCGCAGCAGAAGATCAGGTGCATTGAAAATGAATCTTAACCATTCATTCTGCTAGGTCTAAGAGTTTGCTTTCACTTACATGCAGCTGGTCCTCTCATCCACAGATGTAATCTGACCAGCTCGGAACGTAGATCAATTATTCACCTCATAAGTGACGAGTAACTGCTGCTGAGGTTTAAAAAAAAAAAAAAAAAAAAAAAAAAAGAATTTGTGGAGAGCTCTGCCTGTGCTGCACTCATGGATCCAGAAAAACCTCAGGTGCCAAAAAACCCCCCAAACATATTCCTTGATGACGATGCATCAGGACACATTGCCATTTACAATATGAAAAACAGTAGTCAAATACACCACCTCGCTGGTGGTTTAGACCTGGATTCAGCTCTTGCCACTTACCATCAGATCACCAAAGATGCATAATACCAGGTATAAACCCCCATCTCCCATTGGTGGGAAGGCTATACAGCATTTTATTTATATAATTTTCATACCCATCAAATCAGTCAGTGAGCCATACTGTAATCGTGGATGACATCACATTAGCTAACCTAACCTTGCCAAAAGCCAAACTAAAGTCTACTGTGTTCATAAACTTTTGACAGGCAGTGTGCTCCCCCTGAGTTTGAAGACTTTCCTTAAATATACAGTAAGTAATGGATGATGTCGTCATTGTTGGTTGCTCAGTGTCTTTGTTGCAGTGATGTAACTGACTATAATAGCACTTTGTGTGTGATCATTTCAACATTTCTCCAGGCCGAGGAGGCATAGACAGATCTGCTCCTGGTAGGCAAAGACTGAGTGGAGGAGGATGTCAGTATGTTGGTTGTGTTGCCAGCCCCTTTGACAGATCAGATTGTGAGGACGAAGGGGGGGATCTGTCAAGGCAACATCCCTCATACACTGTGGAGATGCCACTGATGCTGCGGGTAGGACTGCAACGCCACACTCGGGACAACCCAAGCTGCTGAAGGTTTGAGCCTGCTGGCAAGAGTGGGATCTGGAAGCAGCAGCATGAGGGAGAGAATGATGGAAGCAAAGACTACAAAAAAATTGCAAACAGATTTATTTGGCCTGTGCGTGGTGTGCTCTGGTTTTCACCCCGTGGCACTCGCAAAATCAATAATTGAACATAGCAAGGATAATAGCTACTACACACATCGTGCACTTGGAGCATGCTGAGGAAAACTCATTTGGAGGCAAAATAAATTGCAGCTCGTGGTCCGGAGTTGCTCATCACCTGTCTGCTTTCTGAAGGATGGATGGGGAGTGGTGTCGGTTGCGCACACATTAGCTTGTATGCTGGGATTCTGTCAGTGCTTTACATGTCCTCCAACACATAAAGCACTCATCTGTTTCCTCCCCCACTTCCTGTCACAATAACTCTTAGAGACGTGACCTGATCCCTCGTCCCACAGATTAGAAAAACAACAGAGTTGAGGATCCTGGTAATACGCAGCACATCCTGATTTTTCAAGTGGTTGTTGTCCTGAGACTAACAATTTGTATGATAGCCCTGAGGCAACTGCCTCAGCCAATCAGCACTTGTCTCCATGCCTGCAAAAAAAGCCAAACAAACAAACAAACAAACCAAGAAACAAACAAACAAACAAAAATACAACTATGCAAGAGGTGTAAATTACAAGGAGAGAACACAAAAGCAAAAGCACTGCACTTGTACTGTGCTTTTCTAGTCTTTTTTTTCTTTTTTGACCACTTGACCACCAAGTTCTTTCACATTACATGTCACATTCACACATTGGTGGCCGAGGCTACCGTACAAGGTGCCACGTGCTACTCAGTAACCATTCACACACACTCACACTCCGATGGTCATAGGTCATCGGTCCCGAAGTAGATTAATGTATAAAGATTTTCTTCGAGTGAAACAACAAATTTACCGGATTGCACAGCCCTGGTGAACATAATGCTAACTACCAACTAAGCAACAACTTGAACCACTGGTCCAGCACATTTTCACTCCCAACTTATCAAATATAGCACCTTGGTGAGTGGCCCTATGCTTTAAACTACACTGCTGTATTCCATAATAGGTGTATATATATATATATACACACTGGTATTGGCAACATTTTTGAGCTGTGTTTGTGGATAAAGGCAGCACTGGGGAAAAATGTGCTGAGCTGTTAAAGGATGAGGGAACAGAGCTGCAGCTCTCTGGGATTTGTATCCCAGAGAGCAACTTACAGTGAATCTGTTGCACACCGGAGCTTACCTGGGTGTAAGTCTAAACACAAATGGAACTGAGAAGTCAAAAGGGCAATGCTAACTTACCACTTCCTTCCTCCTTTCTGTAAATGTTGCCAATCATGTATTCTCAGGAATCATGTTCACAAAGGACATTTCCATATATTATATATATATATATATATATATATATATATATATATATATTTTTTTTTTTTTTTTACAATTTGTTGATGCTTATAGAGAGTGTTACCCTAACTTTAAGAAGGACATTCAGGGAACTAAAAGAAAACTTGCCTCTGAAAACATAACTGAAACATAACATTGTACCATTCTTCGAACATTTTTAGTACCCAAAATTTCACAAAAATATTTCCAGCTATCTTCTTATCCCACAGAGCCATTCCTTTTTTCTTCATTTAGCTCCTACAGTAAGCCATATACATACTGAGCAGTGTCTGATTTGAACTGTCTTTGCAAAGATAAAACAGAGTGTAAAAAAATATAAAAATAAAAGGGTAAAATTAGACTGTAGAAAATGTCTTGAATTGCATCCAGAAAATCAAAAGGTAAACGGGAGGTTGGGAGGCAGCACAGACGAGAGCTGCTCCACTAACTGCTTTGATTTCTTTACTCTCCAGCAGCCTTGGCAGGAGGAGCCGGGAAGCAGATTCATTTTTGACGATGGGATCAATAAAGAGATTTTTGCCCCCTTTTCCTGTCCTCCTGACACAGACACATCTAATTTATTGTTTACCTTGCATTTATTGAGTTTTGAACATTGTTAAATCATACCTTTCAGCTGTTTAATTTCACCTTGCGCCAGACCTTCATTCCCCCCGAGCATTCTGTCTTTATACATGCTATCTGCTCCGAGTACAGAGGAGGGATGAAGAGAATGAGAGGGAGAGAGAGAGAGAGAGAGATGAAGCCACCCACAGGGTGCTAAAAAATCTTTCCTCCATTATTTGGTCTCTCCTCCCTCTCCTATGGCTTAGGTGCTCCTGCATGAAATGCTGATGTGGTCTCCCCCCACAACCCCCCCTCCCTCCCTGCTTCCCCTCCCTCCCCCAGGCCTTTCTTCTCCATCTTTTCCCTGTGGCAATAGATCAGATTTCCTCCAGGGAAATCATTACTTGGCATCATTACCATTCCCAACACTTTTATCTACTACCCCTTGTTTCCTCACTCCATCGCTTGATTAAGTTTGGGGAGGGGAGGAAAAGGGGGAAAAAGGAATACCTTTTAACGCCAGCCCCAATAAATAGGTCTTGGAGGAGTTGCTTTGATTGGGGTACTTTGAGGTGTGGATGCGGTCTTGTGGGACAACTCCTTTTCCATCCAAATTTAAGATAAAATCATTTTCCAATGAGAGCCACGCAAAACTTCAGTTATTGGTGGAGACCAGCAGCAGCAGATGTTCCAGTTCCACCTTTATTAGTGGTAGTAATGAATTTAGCAGGGCCCCCACTATGTGGAAGATTCTTGTTACTGCTGAAGTTAACTAGAAGGTTTTGATTTGTATGTGCATTTTGAAGTCTTGCATTTGAATAGCTGCACAGAAACAGTAGAATTTGTCCTACTCAGTTGCACAACTTCCTTAATTGGATGAATTAGCTTTGTTGCTCATGTGATTTGGATTCTGAGTTTGTAAAGAGAAAAGTTGATGTGCTAAATGGGATATGAAAACACCTTTGAGAAATAGGTTTTGACATACATAGCAAACATGTAACCCTTTGGAACCTGTAGCAACATCACTTCTCTCATGCTGCTTTCAGATGCCTATCAAAGGTCTATCTATCTATCAATCTATCTATCTATATGTGTGTGTATATGTGTGTGTGTGTGTGTGTCTATGTATGTATATATAATTTTTTGTCAAGATACCACTATGTTTTGGGATAAAAAAAAAAAAAATACTACATTCTACTGAACAGTATGAATTTAACAATTTTGTCTACACAGTGTATTTTAGACTTTGTGGAGCTGAGGGTGAATATGTGTTTTATCTACCTAATATTGTCTTTCTTTCTCTATTTTAGTTGTAGTGTGTGCTGTACTGCTGCTTCTGTCAGCTCTGCACATGACTACAACTTCTATTGTAGAGATTACATGATGCGTTCATTAGTTGATTTTCAGAAAATTAATCGTCAGTAACCTTTCCCTCCAGTCCCACTCACCTTGCCTGCACACCTGTTTCCACTTCCCCCTCATCAGTCCTTTGGTATATTTATTCAGGCCTTTTCCAATCACTCCAGCACAGATCACTCATGTAACCTGAAATCTTTACCTGGTCCCTGCAACTTGTGTGTCTGCCTGCACCTTTTTCCTGCTCCATTGCGGTTACTTGATTATCAGTTCTACCCATTCCCCTTAAGCTTTTGAATCCTCACTTTTGTCAATAAATCATTGAAGTGTCCCTGCCTGTGTTTAGGTCCTTCCCTTGTTGCCTTGCGCTCACACCTGCATGACACTATGGTATTAAACTGAACATCTTTGGACTGTTGGTCAGACAAAATAAGCTATTTGCAGACATCACCTTGGGCTGTAGAAAAATGTCACAGCCGTGATTCACTGTTTTTTAGACATAAACCTCATGATGAACAAGAAAAGTAAACGGCAAATAAAAATAATCACTGGTTGCAGTCTTGATTAACTGCATGCCTTTCGTGTGAGAGGAATGCTCTTCCTGAGATTTTTATTCTGTTATGTGAAAGCTTCTCGATGCAAAATTCAGAGCATTAACATAGCAGCAAATCACTATTTGCTATGTAAAGATATAAAGGAGCAATGGCTTCCTGAGCAGCGAATAAGGTCACGCTCCCTCTGTGTGTGCTGTAATCTGAGCTTCTCTGTTGTTTGTTTTGCTCGTCCAGCTGCACATGCATGTTAGTACATGTATGTATTCCACTAGTTAGCTCAACTCTGCTGCCCTGCATTGCGCCCCTATAGCGGTTACTACTGATATTGGGACGGCACAGTCATTGAGGCTTTGCGCCCGGCCACCAGTTCCCCCTGGTTAACACCATTAACGGTTAGCTGCTAGCTGTTCGCTCAGCCACCTCAACACGCTCCCACGTCTCATATGGTGTCAGTGACCTTATGTGTCTACTTATGATGCATTACGTGTCAGCTGTTCACGCTCTGGGTTGCTGGTACCCTGATGTCAATAAATGCATCTGGTGGGATGATGCTGCACGGTCCTTATGTTTACACAACAGTACATGGCAACCAATGCCAACTGTCACAATGGTTGGGATTAGGCAAAAGAGCACATGATGAGGTGTAGAAAAAAAACCCCTCACATCCACACAGGAAACAAACTGCCTATAAGCCCACACTCCTTATATGACGTGGTTACCAGCAGCGCCGCAACTCGATGCTGTCCTGTGTTTCATGCGCACAAGACCGGTTCTCTCTGCCTATGTTCTCAAGTGATGCCGCCCACACATGTTGCATGTGGATGCCTCCAGTGCCCTACGGCCGTCCACTGGCGTACAATAACAACGCCACCGATTCTGTCAGAGTGCCGTCTTTTCTAACACCATCCAGCTGCATTCTGGTTGGACATGGCAGGTGGCTTTTGGCATCATGCTCATACGCCGAAAGCACTGACAGAGTGTACACGTTTGACCAGTTTAAAGTGAGAACTGGCTGGCCACCTCCGTGTTGCAAATCGTATTCAGACAACTCATACACGCTGAACTTTGCAGGTGCTTATATGGGAATGTTTTTCCCTACACATTAAATATTTGGTTTATGTTTCCTTTATGGCTGAGATGGTCACTTGGATTGGAAAGTTTATAGCAAGAAATTCGTAGTATTGTGCAGTAAAGCTGTTATAATTTATACCCTCATTAAATAGGATGATCATCTGCACTGAGAAAACGGTATATTATGAAGACTTGATTTGTGTTTTGATTTTTGAAAAAAAAAAACCCTGATGATGCCATTGTGGTGTCATCAGGCTTGACACAGTTTGAAGTCCATATGTGGAATTTTAGAGATACTGGTATTGACCAGGCCTGAATGATAAGTGATGTGCTTGGAAATGGTAGCCTCCAGTGTTTTTTGAGATTGATCCATACTATACTAAAGCTCAATTTATAGAAGGGTGATCAACACGTCTAATAAGCTTCAATAGACAGAAACTTAAGAAGCACACAATGTTTTTTATTTCTGCTTCAGTGAAAGGTTCCAGTCGAATCCATGGTAATCAGACCCTCTAGCTGGCTCATTTAGATGTTGATTTTTTTAATCTATATTTGTGCAACTTTATATCCTTTTGCATTTTGATAATGGAGGGATAGGAAGAAATCAGTGATTTAATTGAAGAGGTTTTGAACTTAGTTTTATTGAGAACACAACAAGAGCACAAGAAAAGGAGGAGGGGGTGTTCATTAAACCAAACCAGGGAGCTGCGGGGTGAATATGTTTTGGTCAAACAAATGTGAATAAGCAGATATAATTTTGGTATTTTTGGATGTCTGCTAATAAGCTTGGGCTGTATCGCAGTATTATTACAGTCCGTTCACCGTGCTGCCATTTGGAAAAAGATACAGAAGTATTTGCTGCTGAACCACCAGACTACGGAGCAGCTTCTTTTCCCAGGCAATGAGATTCCTCAACTCCTCCTTTGACGCCAAAAAGATGTAGCAGGATTTAGGGTCAACTTTAATTTAATTTCTTCTTAAACCACATTTGAGAAAAATGACAATACATCTACCTTGTACCTTGATATACCAGGGTCTTTAAAAATGATGAGTGTGAAATTGCACATGGGCACTGACATTTGCCATAGATAGAGACTGACGATGCCCTTTGTCTCATTCATCCACTGACCGTGCTGTTTTTTTGAAGTCCTGTTGTTCCTCTGGGCATGTCGCTAGGAAGTTTTTGGGCAGTATAATACTAAATTGTCATTGTACGTCTAATTTTCTATGACAGCAAGCTAACAGTATGCCATGCTACTCTGTTGGAGCTTGACAGTATGCACTAATTACATGAAAATCAGTAACACAAACATAAGTAGATGGAAACTACTCAAGTAGCTGACAAAAACACAGAGTGTTTAGAGTAGTTTGAGTATTCTGCTGATTCTTTGAAGGTCCAAAATACAGAGCACATATCAGGTCAAGCAAAATTAAAGTGAGTTGCCTGTACTGAGCTTTATAAAACTCCTTAATGTAACATGTTCATTACAGCTCTAACTCACTCCCTGTATTGCTCTATTGGTAAGCAGCTTCCCTTTGTGCCTCATATCTATAATTCATACTCACAGTTTTGGTTTCTTTGTTGTCCCTGCAGGCAGTCCTAGGTAAGTCCCGGTGCCTCAATGGTGCTGTATGGGGCAGGGAGGCCCCGGGGTAGAGCCTCGGGCGATGGCTTTGGCCCAGCCACTCTCTGGAGACAGCCCCGCTCAACTGGTCCGCTCTGTCTTCAGAGACAAATACAAACACTCCAGTATCTATCAGCAGCCACTCTGTCTCTGCTTTCTCTCAGATTCTGTTCCTCTCTGCCCACGTATTCAACCCAAAGTGATTTACACCCTACGAGTGCTGCATGTGGGTGTGCTCTTCAAAATTGTGCAAGAGGAGGTCAGGGTGTCAACGGTGGAGGCGGTCAAAAGACATCTTTTATGACTTCACCAATATAGATACATCTTACCAAAACAACTTAGAGAGGAGGGACATGATGAGAGTCATGCTAATAGCGGCTGTGTGATGAATGAAAAGTTATGTAAACACATATTTATGTCTCCATGCTGGCAATAGTCAAGGCCAGGGGCATTATGTTTGCAGGTTGTTCGTCCATCCTTCTGTTCATCTGTCCCATTCTCATGAAAGCAATATGTCAAGAATGCCTTGAGGGACTTTATTTAAATTTAGCCCAAAAGCCCACTTGAACTCATAGGTCAAAGCTCAAGGTCATGGTGACCTTGTATTTGTGTCATTCCCATGGACACAAAATGTCGAGAACACCTTAAAGGAATTTCTTCAAATGTTGCACAAATGTTCAGTTGGACACAACAATGACCTGATTTGACCTGAAATTTGGTTAACAAAGGTCAAGGTCACTATGACTTTGTGTGTATATCATTCTTCTGACCACAATATGCCAAGGACACCTTGAGAGAATTTCTTCAAATTTGGCAAAAATGTTTACCTGGAAGCAAGTTCAAAGGTCAAGGTCATTGTGACCTTGCATGTGCACTATTCCCATGGTTGTGGGTCAAAGGTCAAAGTCGTTGTGAGGTTGTTTGCATTTTTGTTAATGCTACATCACAAAAATACCATGAAGGAATTTCTTCAAATTTGGCACAAAACGATTACTTGGCCACAACAATGGCCTGATTTAAATTTGGTACTCAAAGGTCAAGGTCATTGTGACCTTGCATCAATCTCTTTCTCATTAGTGTGATACCTCAGAACACCATGAGGAAATTTCTTCAAATTTGATGCAAAGGTCCGCTTAGTTTTAGCAATGCACTGACTAGAATTTGTTGGTTGAAGGTCAGGGTCACTGTGAGCCTGCATCCATCTCCTTTTCTCATTCACTAACATCAAGAGTGAAGTGATTAGAATTTGGTGGTCAAGGTCAAGGTCACTGTGATCTCATAAAACATATTTTTGGCAATAACACAAGGCTAGAATCTCACACAACCATCTAATATGATAAATAATGAAGTGCTAACATTTTATGTCTAAGAGATCAAAGGTCAACTTAATGATGACATCATAATGTTTTACAAAAACTGGCCATTACATCATATATGAGAAATAGACAGCGACAATGAACTGGTGACACTAATCTGTAAACTGTGCTGATTATAGAGATCTTTTGTGCTGCTGGGTGGAAGATATGTGTTTGCATCCATCTTTTCACTGACGTGGATGTGATCTGTAAGGGCAACTTAACTGGTGCACAGAAGCAAACAACCATGTGTACGTAATTCTAGTTATTATCTAACAGCAGCACAGACATTTATAGTTCCTGTGGAACTGAATCTAAACAGCAAACAATCATAAACTGTCACGACAGAAACTCCTAAATGACACTTAAATCCGATGCTAATACAAGCTAGCGTTGCAGCTTCTGGCGTTGGGCTGATTTCTGTGACAGCCTCACAATCCAACAGACTTTCCAGCGTTTCCTGCTTTTTGCAGGATCAGAAATGAAGCTTTCTCAGTCTCTGCAGGCCTCTGCGGGCCACCTTGGCCTTTCAGGCTGGGGCTTGCCGGGGTATTAGGGGTGTCAGGTTCTGTGACGGGACGGTGAACAGTAATTACAGCGAGGCCCCGGCCCCCGTCAAGATCCCCCTGTGTCAGGAGGATGGCGCAGGATTGGCAGAAGGAGCACCAGCCCCCGGAGTCTCCAGAGGACCCATTAGGACGGAGGCCCAGTGTCCTGATCAAGCCAACCCCTGTGCACTTCCACTGCACAATTACAGCTAGGCCCGCTCAGTTGTGGAGCTCACTGTTGTTGTTAGCGTCACCTCAGTCCACAGCCTCCTTAATAACGCACTCAGTAGCGAGAGCTTGCAGACCAGCAGTCAGCAGGGTGAGACGTGCAGGTTGAGTTAATGATGGGGGTTACGGCTTCCGTGTGATGTTACATGAGATCTGATTGGTGGAGAGATCCTGACCTTGTGGTGCACTGGACCTATTATTAAAAACACAGGCTGCAGGCTTTGTAATTGCTCGGGGTTTATGAGGATAGTTTGGGTTAATATTCTATTCAGCGCACATTCTGGATGTCTTATTACTGAAATGAAGACACAAAAGGGTGAGAGAAAGTTTTCTTTTTATTGTCTGTTTACATGCTCTCATTATATTTGTTTATAAGTGCATTCACTATGTGTTCAAAAAGTATGTAGACACCAGAGCAAAGTATGAATACCCAAACCAGTGAAACTATCTGTAATAATCTGCAGCTAGATCAGCCTCTACTCCTCTTGGAAGGCTTCCTGCAGTATTTTGAAACCTGGCTGCAGGGCTTTGCCCTCCTCTCAAGTGAGGTAGTTTATCCTTCAACTTCTCAACTACATACTAGAAGGAAATATTGCACTTTTTACTTTTTACATTAAAATGCTGCTTACAGATGATTGCATCAGTGCTGATAAATCCATTAATCTAATCAAAATGGAGATACAAGAAATCCAGCCTTTTTATGTTAGATCTGAATCTGCGGAGTAACTACAGCCAGCACAACGCATAAGCAAAGTGGCTGGTTAGGGATCCCAGTGGCCAGCAGAGGGCCTCCAACAGCGCTTGGAATGTTTTACAAACCAAACTGCGTGGCCCTACATGCACTATACAAGTTACATAGATGTCCGCGATTCACATAAAGGTCCCTTTTCCTCCTTGTGTCAAAATTTGTGTCCATTTTTATACGGATGAATCGGAACTTTTGCCCAACTGTCACCAAATAATTGCTTTGTCTTGCCCCTGAGCTTCTGATAGTGACACACAGGTCACCCATTAGTGGCTCTATGTGACACAAAGTTGAAACACACTGTGGCATGTGATTAATCTTGTGAAATGGTAGGTTTGGGCAACAAAACTACTTGATGTAGTTACATTACAACATTACCACACTTTTACTACAGGTAACGACAACCTGACCCAATAGCGTTGCTGTGGAAAGTTTGTGCCCAGCCCTTCAGCTTGCTCCAATGAGTAATTTTAAAGCTGCAAAATTTTGGAGCTAGAATTTTTTTACTATCATTGTTGGTCTCCGCCAGGCCCTTCTGTGTGGAGTTTGCATGTTCACCCCGTGTCAGCGTGGTGGACTGAAAGTAGGTCTGTTAGCACAGTTAAAATTCAATGCGGTCTGGTGGGTTCAACAAAAGCAATTTTAGGGCTCTTTTTGATTAAACAAGAAGAATCTTACTCTTTAATAAAAGTCTATCTCTTAAAGGATCCTTTCAGTAACAATCTCAGCCTGTCAGTGGCAAAACCAAACACTTCTAGTGCGCGTATTTGCTCAATGCTGACAGGGATTACATCGCATTGCAGTAGATTATTACATTGAATATGCTCTGCTAGCTGTGGTGGTCTTGCTCATACTGGACCACAAAAACATTTTCCCATTAGTGCTTCAGCACAAAAACATGGAAAATCTGGGCCAAAGTTGTAAATACCAAAGTTACCCTTTCAGTATGTTTTGTTTTTGCCTGAAATTGAGAATTTTTACCAGCTGTGATGAGTGTGTATGTGTGTCCTCATGGCAAAAAGTGGTCCTGGTGACAGTCCTGGTAGAAGGAACTACCACAGAAGCTGTTTTGAGTCTTGTCAGGCATTTGTCTGTCTGTCTGTGGTCAGATTTCTTTTCCACACAATGGCACTGCAAACATGCAAGAGTCATTCACAAAAATTTAAAGGTGTGCAGCTGATATCAAAATGAAGATCAAGTTCAAAGATGGGTGTGGTCCAAGTAAGGTAGGGGATAGGATTTAGGGACGGGCCCATTGTCCCCCCTTTTTACGCCTCTGTCCCACATTTACTTTAAGATAGAGATCACTGTATTGCTGCTGGAGTTATTCCATTGAGAAACTGTCTCTTGTTACAATGTTATTGTTATTTTACTAGTGTAAAGGATTGGAATATTTCTTTAACAACTGGTAATAAGAGCATAAGTGAGGTTGGTTATGATGCTGGGTGATGAGTCTTTGTTGTATTTGGTGTTCTGGTTCCTCCAGACATGTTGGATGGAGTCGATGTCAGGGGCCCTTTGCAGGCCAGTCAACTTCTCTTATAACAACGTGGGAAAAAAGATTTTTTTATCAATCTGGCTTTGTGCATATGGAAAGGGCCTTCCCCAAACTGATGGAAGCTACTTAATGTCCAAAATGTCATTCTGCGCTTAGTATTAAGTATTAAGATTCATTAGAACATTAGAACAAAGGGACCTAAATCAAAGCAGGAGTAGGCCAAGACTGCACTGGAGCGTCCACATACTTTTGGCCATATATTGTGTCTCGCACATACACCTTTTGATTTCCATCAGCTGCTTGTACATTTAACTGAAAGTTTGTGAGTGTGTGTGCAGTGTGTAGGTAGGAGGCCTATTGCTTTCTGTATTTTCTAAAACTGCACCTCTGTTTATCGCTGATACACACAGTTCTCCTCAGATCCCCCATCTGCCCTGTTTGATTACACTCATCCTCCAGAGAGAGGAGGAGGAGGAGGAGAGAGAGGGAGCAGTGCCTTTGAGTCTCCTCCGCCATTTCACACAACAAAATAAGACGTTTCATCGCACAACGCTTCTCCACCAAACGAGCTGGGTGGGTTGGAAACTGAGAGAAAATTGCCTTTTGAATAATCCACTTCTTGATTTTTTTTTCTTTTTTTCCTCCTGAAAGGTTTTCTGAAGGTTATTGTTGAGAATAATGCAGCTCCTGCCCCCCTGCAGATGACAATCATCTTTCCAATTTGTTTGAGATTAGGTCATATGGAAACAGCGCATCGTAAACACACAGGGTCGGCACGCCGGCGATGGAGGATGGGGAGGGTGGCACCGTTTCCCCCTGTTCTGGGTGCATCCAGCCTTGATTGCCATGACACTGGCAGTGGGAGAAACCAGGGCAACAAACAAACAGAAATCCACAGATCTCTGTTACTAACTGGGAGAAAGAGAGAAGCCGACCCCCCGCCCTCCTCCCGAAGCAGCATGACCAGATTGGATGTTTGATTTGCGGCTGGATCAGTAAACACACTACGGCTTCGGCTGTTTCTTTTGATTCAACATAAATCATATCTGAACAAACAAACGAGTTCTCGGTGTTTGAGATACGACAGTATTGACATCAGCGCTGCCATCTGAGAAGAGCATTAATATTTCTCTTAGCACTACTAGAGGCCCACTTTTATCACTAAAACACTTAAAATAACATTGCAGTGCATGGCTTCTATTGGTCAGCTGTGTGTGTGTCCATGTGTTTGTGTGTGTGTATGGGAGGCAGATTGCAGTAATTTTCCTTGCATGGTTGAGCTGGTAGACTGAGGCCTAAATGGGCATCTGGTAGAGGTTACCCTGCTACATCAAAAGAAAGATTTCAGAGACCCAGGCGCCGACTGCCTGCAGAATCCTGCATCTTACCAACCATTAGCCTGTTGCTACGCATCCTGACTGCACTGTGGCTAATGACAGGCAGATTCCTTGCCAATGATAACTTGCCTAATGCGCTTTCTGAATAGACGATCAGTTGACTGGGTCAGATTAGTGCTGGAACATGTGTTGGAGATGCAACGATGCAATCAATGCAGTGCTAATGTGTGTCTCAGGGACATTAACATCTTTTGCTATCTAGAATGTCAATAATGAGCCGTGTTAGCTCAAGACTCTGCATCAGATGTCTTTCTTTACTGAGGAGAAAATGTGATACCAGCAAGCTTAATAACAGAGGTTAGCTTGATAATTACACAAAATAACATCGAATCTACTGCAAAAGTTTAGAATAAATTCATACATTTACCTAAGGTGAGCTAATGAAGAAAATAATTAAGGCCCTTCAGATGATCATGGAAAGCTGGTTTCATTGTTACATTCAGCATGCCACACAGGTGCTTGGCAGAGTAAACTAGAGATCTTTGGAATGACAATTACAGATTACCGCCATCTGCTGGTATGGAGTGCTGTCTTCTCACGCAGATACAAAACGCACATGCTGGTTGGCCATCAGTTGTTGTCTGTGTAGTGTGTAGCTGAAACAAGTGACCTGAGACGATACAACAGTTAGCTTTTGTAACTGCTACTTCTTCAGAGTTGGTTAAATGTGGCTGGGCAGTAAATGCTGATTTATTTTAACTTTACAAACTTACATCCTTACATGATGTACTTGAGTACTTGCATTACTGTACATCATAACCCTATAGTTATTTTATCTGAAAACACAACTTCTTGTTAAACCTAACCAAGAAGTTTGGGTGTGTAAACCCAACTGTGATTCCACCAAGTACTTAAACGTAAAATTAAAAATTACGTTCCACCACCATGGACTGTGGTGTTATGAGGTTTTCAGGTTGATTAATTTAAGTGGTTTTTCCTGCATTTGGCTGATTCAGTCACATGGGTAAAGTATATTCACTGAAATACAAATGTAGTCTTCGGAGTGGAGGGTCCAGAGTGAAGCTGCACTGAACTACCTTCCTTTGAACATGCAAATACATTTTGCTATGCCACTTTCTTATGTGATGGGGCACCAACACCATAATGGACACAAATTTGCATACCATAGGATGTAAAGGCAAAATTGCCTTTATTTGGTTCAGGCAAGAGGAGTGCAATTGGTTAAGGCTTGGGCAAGAATGTCAAGTTAAGTCAGTAAGAGGCAGAGTAAGGCAGATTAAAGTGGCTCATACCTTTGCTGTCCTAGGAAACACAAATTTACATATTAGACTGTATACATTTAAACTTTGTCCAGCACAGGAACAGGATGGAGTCATTAAAATCAAGTGGGATCATCTGATTGTGACCATGAACCTACTTAATAAGTCTGAAGGCAAATTGCCAACTGAATTCAGTAATACTTGATGGTACCATAACAGAATCATACACACAAACACATTGCTTGTGAACAAGGTCAAACATTGGTCTAGTATTTGCACTGAACAAAAGGTTAGGTATCAAAACATCAAGGGACATCCTCTGAGGGTAATGAAAGGAAGAAAACAAGGAAAAACAGAAAGTTTAACATAAATTCAGTCATTGGTTTAGAAGATACCTTGTCATAGACATCGTCAAATGTTCAGGAAGGGTCAAGGGATCACCAAATTTAGTACAACACACTGTGTCCTTATTAAATTCAGCAAGGAATCTATCTACACCTCAGTTAGGGATGTCAAAGCAGCTGCTTTCTATCAACTGTCATAATCAAAACAGTTGCCTCGACAGCCATGACTGAGGTGTAGCAGCAGCTGTATTTCTAACACCACAGCTGTTATGTTGAAGGGTTGCTTATAAAATTAAAGAACATAGAATGGGATTAGTGTACCGCTCCCTGTTCCCGCTCTCTGTTTTGACTTCAATGGGGTTTAAGAGGGTTCATCTGAATAAGGTCCCCAAATGGCTTTGCCTGGCCTTGGAAAGTGCCACAGTGGGTCAACACAGATTCCAAGCACAGATGGAACATCTGCATAATTAGTGGTGAGATAGTTCTTTAAAAACAACTTCAGAGAGCCATGACTTTGGTGCAAACAATCATTATCCAGACAATTATACATTCATTTGATGTTTGTCTTCTTTTTATAGAGCAAATGTCATCATTGTTTTTCCCGGTCTCTGATTGGTGAATCAGTAATGGTGACCTGAGTGTTGCACATTGTTACTGAGGGCTGACTAATCTTACAGAGGGTTGTACTCAGTTGGGAAGTACACTCAGATCAGACCCAAAATACATAAGTCCATTATCCCTGCAATAAAGAGCTAATGACCCAACAACGGGAATATATTTGCCAGGGCACCCATCTCCTTGAAAGGGCCAAAGGATAAGGAGTCATTAAAGCAGCGTTATCTGGTCCAGATAGCATTGGCATGTCTGTAAAGATCATTATTTTTGCCCCTGGAGCCGTTTGGCAAAGGAGAGCAGGGCTAACTGCACACCCAGCGCTAACTCCAGGGTCAGCTGTAACACAGGGATGAAGACGCTAACGATACGCAGCCTGGCAGCTAATGCTTTTTCTAAATGCTCTTAATGACTGCGAACCTAATGTGGGAGGGTTCGGGGTCTCTGTTTTTCTTTGTGCTTCGTCAGCTCACTGTTGACAGGGACATGGCAGAGTTGTTGCCTTTTCATTTTCTTTACTTTTATCAGGGTTTCTTCCACTTTGATGTATTTTTTTAGCCTCTTTTTGGGCGGAGGGAGGGGGGTGTACATCTTGCTGAAAGCCCCAGTGAGCTGTGAGTGGCTGATATTGTAATAAAGACTCTTAAATAAAACACAGTCTTGCAGTCAAGCCCTCCCTTTGGTAAAGCCGAGTGTTTATGTGAAGGACTACTCCAAATTTCAGACAGACACAACTTGTGAGGGAGCAAGGGGAGGCTGACTTTAGCTCAGTTACAAGCAACTTTCTCAAGTCAGCTATGTGTAAACAGTATAAATGCTTCACTTTACCACATCATTATCTAAAAAGAAAAGTATGTAAAAAATTAAAAAAGACACAAAGAATCTTTTAAGATGTTTATTGGCTTAATTTACGACATATTCTAAAAATAGAATTGTTATTTCCGATGGAGTTATTAAAATAATGGATTTAGCCACCGTGACGATACCCATCCGAGCTGAAAAAAACAGCTTGACCAGCCTGTTTGACAAGCTTAAGGTATGTAAGGTAAGACCATATTCAACCAGCAAAAGCCAGCATAATATATGGTCCTTACCCAGTTGTTGCTGGTCTTTGATGGTTTGACATGCTGATGTGACCAGCCTGTTTAGTTGGTCATGCTGGTGTAACCAGCCTATCAAGCTGTGCACATTTATCTTCATGCATAACACGACAGAAAACTTAACTAATTTATGCCCGTTGCTTTTCATACTTCCCCCTCATGACACCGTTATTTCTCCAGACTCAAGAATATTGATTTTGGTTTAGACATCTTAACCTAGTCAAGCTGGTTTTTCATTCGGGATATGTTTGAGGACTTGTACTTTGAAGCCTCAAGTACAACCATCTTGAATTTTTGGAGCCAGAGGTGACCATATTTGGGAGCAAGGGTGGCTAACTGTGATAATGGTAATGCTTATGCTAATTTTTGGTGTTGAAAAACATGGTTAAACCCATTAAAATAAATATACTTACTGGAAAAAATGAATATGAGATAAAGGATCTTTATGGAGGATTTGCCTAAAACCAAACACTGACCAAGACTTTAAACAATCAAAATATTACAGTTAACTCTCATGGGCTAAAATAGCTAAAGCTACAGCTACAACTACATTTTGTGAATCTGGCATTTCGCCTGGTTATCTATCCTGACAGGTACCTGGTAGTGGTTAACGGACAGCACCTACCTGTTACTCTAAGTGGCCATACCCTAAATTTAGCATACAATTAAATTATGCATGTAATTTAAATGGATTTTATACTATTTCATTTTATTTTATTTTATTTATTGGTTATTGTGACAGGGACAGAGCACAATTAAAAGCAATTGCACCATGGTTAGCTAGTCAGCTAGAGACCAAAAGCTGTAAACCTGTTTCAATCCCCCATTTTAACATGGATGTCTGCAGGTAGAAGTTGAGGGGTTTTTTTTCTACCCATAAACATCTTTTGTGCCTAATCCATGTGCTCACATGTGCTTTTGTTGACATCAAAGCACTGGTTGTCATGTGCCGTCAACATAAACATTTTCAGCATAATCCCACCATGTGCTTTTGTTGACATCATGATAACAGCTTTATGGAGTGTCAATAGCAGATGCAGACACCTTGAGTGAAATATGTAGGCGAGGAAATCCACTGCAAAACTGCAACCTGCGACGACTTGGGAATGAAAATGTGTATGAGATGACTAAAACCGTTTGCCCAAGCTTTCATTGAAAATGTTGCATTTCTTTTTTGACGTCTCTTTAACACTTATCAGATTTTTAGAAAATGTTTGAATCTCTTTTTACAGCATCGGCTTTATTTATATGTGTAACTGCGACAATAACAATCACTTCTTATTTTAGTAGTGATATCAGAATGTTAAACAGCCAGTCACACTGCTCAGTGCACAAAGACAAAGACTTGATTGATTTTATAGGGTTTTTTAAAGTAAAGTTGGGGAATTTTTCCTTAGTTGTTCTGAGGGTCTAAGGACAGAGGGATGTTGTATGCTGTAAAATTCTCTGAGGCAAATTGTGATTTGTTATAATGGGCTTTAGAAACAAAATTGAATTGAACTGAATTGAATTGCTGTTGTGTATCTCTAGCACATGAAAATATTGTCCCTTCCACAGCGATTATAACATAATGTGCTATATATGGCGAAATGTATGCTACAGCAGACTTCTCCTAGGCCTACAAAAGACTTGAAAAAAATTCATAGAAACACCACCTTCATTCATCTGCATATATTGTAATGGTGCACACAGCCATCGCTTTGTGTTGCATCATCCCTGTGACACCAGACAACACGGCGGTAATGATGCCACGTTATCAGCAGCAGGATTCAGGGGTTAACATCTGACTCTGGAGCAGCTGAGCCATAATAACACATGACACATGTCTACCATTAGTGAGAATTCTCCCTATGGTTGACACACTTGCTTTTAATTTGCCAAGGCTGTAATCTCCATCTACTGCGAGTGTTTTCATCTACTAAAGAACTTCCAACAGCTTGAGCCTAATCAAAGAGTTTCTCTCTCTTCTTTGTGTCTCTGGATAAGGAAATTCAATTAGCTTAATTGGCCTGGATATTATGCTCTGTAATGTGATGTAAGCATCAGTGTCGACAAACTTCACAGGGCACTTTAGAAGCACCTCGCTAATTAGAGCAATAACTTTAATCCAAATGTTTTACTTCGACATTCCAGATGATTCTAAATTGAAATCCAGGTAATTAGTAGAAACAACCCACAAGGAGATAGCTGGCGCCCCTTTCTGGAAAGCTGCTGATGGCAAATTATAATTGAAGCGTTGGTTTTTTCTCTCGTTCCATGTTTGACACATGACAGTACCAAAATAGAAAACCCACTTTTTCCCTCTGACAAGATAAAAAGCCCATTGTGTTTTTAGAGCTGAACAAAAGATGGATTTGAAAAATGAATCTCATTTGAATGGGGGGAATTTAAACCCTGAAAAAACCACGGCTCTTCACTTGGAGGTTTTTGAGAGCTCCCTATCATCGGGACAAAACTGAAAAGGGCATTTTACAAGAAGCAGAGACAACAAACTGAGGAAATGATTGCACTTTAGATCAATCATATATCATAGGCTGCAACATGCTCTGCTGGTTAGGGTAATGGACGGGGAACAGGCTCTTTCTGGCGGCTGGTTTGCATCTAACGCTGCGCCCTTGAGCTAGATACTTAACCTTAGTTGTTTCAGCAAACACAGTGGCTTCTATATGGATGTATAAAGTATGAAAGGCTAAACTTTCTTCAGATATAAATCAGCGTGACAGCTATTAAAATAGACAGAGAGGAAAAACAAGACACCACACTCACTGGTAACACAATAAAACTGTATTACATTTGTGCTTAAAATTATTACAATTACAGTATTTACAAGCGTTGTCCTAAAAATAAACATCTCATGCTGGATGACACATAAAAAGAAATCATTGTACAATAGCAAGCAAAAATGAATATTTCTTTTATGTACACCCACAATGTACAAATTAAAGAATGTTGTTTTTTCCAGCTAAGAAATGTTGCTGGGTGCTTTTTCACGCACTCAGATGCTGCAATTTAATACTGGACATAACGCCTTTGCAGCATGGAGCCACCCTTTTGCAAGATGATGGGGCCTTAAGGTGACTTCCCTGCCGCAGAGTGCAGTTGCCCAAACCCAAAGCCATGTTGAAAATCACACAGCCACCCTCAACAGAAGCCAAACAGTGATTGAGAATTCACCAACTGGACTCAAGTATCAGTCAAACAATGCCAAATTTCGGACAACAGGTGACGCACTGAATGCTTATCAAATAAATACAAAAAAGTAACCAACCCCCACCATCCCCGACCGATCCCTACAACACCCCTACAACCGCTAGAACAACCTGCCTCCACAAGCATTTTCCCCACATTCCAGTATGACCAGTGTGAAAGCAAGGTTTTAATAAATAGAAAGACTTTTTTTCTTGCAAAAAATACAATGCCTGGAATCACGCTCCAAACCTGTGTTGCACAAGTACTGTTGAAAGTCTCTTTGACGGAATGCATTTCAGGAATGGGGCCCTGACTCTTGTCACCTCATCAAAGATAGTCTCACACAACCACAATTGTCTACAGGCATAAAGTCTGGTCCATAACATTTAAAGCTGCTTTAATTGTTGTTGTTGTTTTTTTGACCATTTGGAGGCAGTAGAGCAAGCCAAAAATATCCCATCATTATGCACCTTGGTGATCTGATCACAAGTGGACAGCGCTAAATACAAGTGTAAAAGACCACCAAGATGCATTGTGAGCCAAACCACTTGCCAAGGTAGTCTGGAACGCATTTGACCACATATCTTTTGTAGTGTAAACAGCAATGCCCCCTGATGTGTCCTGGATGCACCTTTGAGAATCCTAGGATTGTGAAGAAATGAGCCGCCCTACTCTCCCTATGACTCACTAGTTCTTGTTGATTTCATTGGTTGGATCGGGTAGGTTTAGGCAAGAGGAGTGGAATAAGCTAGTGTTAAGATCAGAATGTCAGGAGATGCTAACCAGAGTAAGGCAAAGTAAGGCAGGCCATTCCTTTACCATCCTAGGATTCCAAAATTTGCATCCTGGGCTAGGCTAGATGGTAACCCTAGATTTGCGAAACTGGCATTGTATGATGTGACAGTGCTGTGGTTAAGGTCTGGTTAGGTTTAGGCACAAAAAGCACTTGATTAGGTTTAGCGAAATATAATAGTTTAGTTTAAAATGATCAGGGTAAGGGTTTGAGTAAGCTTAGGGGACTGCAAATACCAAAAGACCCCTGGAAGGCTCTGGCTCAGGTTATCTTCTCAGTATAAGCACGCTATCATATAGATAATGAAGGGAAAGAACAAAAATTTGGGGGGTAACAAGTCAGTGAATGGAAAACTGGATCAAGCTCAATGATAATAAAAAAAAGAAAAAAATGTATAAAACAAAGAAACTATTGGAGTTAAAGAAAAAAATGTTTGTCCTAATAACTAGTTATTAGTTAGTAGTTATTCATTTGGATACCACTAGCGGCCAAAGTTTAGCCATGTTTTGTTGGGGGCTAGGGTTACAATGATCACTCGAAACATCAAACATGAAAAAATTGACTTTGCGCTCATCAGGGGTTACCATCTAGGCATGCCCATGCGTCCGCAATACGGACTAAGTCATTAGTGCAGTATATGGCGATTGGTGACAATATGCTAATGCTTTACAGCTTGCCCATTTTATGATGCGGTGGACAAAGTGAAAGTGTCCCTAGCTTTGCCCAGTGGAAGGAGATGTGTTGCATTCTGCTGAAAACCAGCCAATCTCCAGCTGTACCGACACAACTGCTAATGTGAATAGCAAGGAGCCAGAGAGCAGCTACTGAAAGTATGGAATTTTGGAGCCGAACTTTGCACAGGGTACTTTGACCTCCTAGTGTAAGTGACATCGGAAGTAATGGAATTTAAACGTAATTGGTCAGCTGGAGTCTCACCCGTCCACTTGTGTCCACCTGATGAATGAGTGTCCAACATTAGTTGGACGTTTAGATCTATTTTGGTATCCACTGCTATAAATTTGGCTGTCTATTTGCTAACCTGGACTGATATTTGCTGAGTAGGCAAGAAGCTAAAAAGTCAGAAAGCCAAGTTATGATTTTCTGGGGCTTCATCATTAACAGAATTTTTCACATTAAAATATGTCAGTGCCAAAATAAAATACAGTTACCAGTCAGTGTAGCTTTAATGTATTCAAAAGCTGCTTAGTTAGACCAGAAAAGGACAATCACACTTTTATTTGGTGCTAACAGAAAAGTAGACCTCTGTGACTCAAGTCTTCAAGGGTCAATTGTCTTCTAGTGACATAGTGGTCTCAAATATATTTCTGTAGTAATCAGGGCTGGGGATCATTTAAAGAAATATGATACCAATACCAATACCAGGACCAGTTCTTCATTTGATACCTTTTTTATCTACTTTATTCAATACCCATCATGCAAATGGAAGTATTCAGTTGCTTAAAATGCCACCAGATGCCACAAGGGTGAAAGATAGCCATACTTTCCAAGGTTTGGGGGGCACCTCTGCACTCCTGAACTGCCAACTCCATAAATATACTGCACTATACTTCACCACATGAAAGACTGTATAAGTCTGCTGCTGGATTCAATAATACGTTGCATTAATTTGATAAACATAAACCATACAAATAGTCCTTTTTTTCTAGTTCTGGTGGAAAAAAGGATCAAATGCAGGTATATTCTGACTGAAGATGCCTTAAAGATATTGAGTACTAAACCTATCCCTTGTAGTGATTGGTTGAGAGATTCCATCCATTCATGGAAACGTTAATGGATTATTTCACATCCTCTGATTTTTATGCCCACGAGTCAATATCAGTATGATTTTGAAGTATTTTGATGAATTTTGGAGGTTTCGATATGACTATATGGACCAGACCAAGCCTTGTGAGACTGCATGACAGACAAGTCCTCAAAGTGCTCTCACACAGCACGCGCACACACACACAAACACACACACACACACACACACACACACACACACACACACACAGCAACAAATTAGTCATCAGCGTTATTTTTGCTGCCCGTCAGTGTACATTCACCGTGTTTTAAATCTGATATCATACAGTAAAAAGGTCTTCATCCCAAAATTACATTGATTGACAATACGTCAGTGTGTTTTAGATTCAAGTACAAGTTGTCTGTCCTTGTCAGGTAAGATGAGACAAGACTGCTTTTGGGTGGGTTCATTTTTTTTTTTTTTTTGCTTTCCAACGGGAAAAGGGATCAGCTTGTTGGTAAGAAATTGCTCTGAAGCCGATGTTTGTCGGCCAGGAGGAAAGAGGCAGCATCTGTCACAAACAAAGAAATGGCCAAAATATTTTTTTCACACTTGTAGTTTGTTGTAGGCTTCCGGGGCCTTTCAATGCCACACTGGCGTCTCTATGGCTATTCTGTACAGCAGAGTGTGTCCCCTCCCCTCCCAGGGAAGCTTGCTTAGTTATGTACATGTGGGGGACAGGAGCTGGACAGGAGGCAATAGTGCTTTTTGTTGTGTGATTGCAAGCTCTCCTTCAGTCTCTCTCTTTTTCTCCCACTCCTCTTCCTCCTCCTCTTCCTTCTCGCTGGTCTACGAGGGTCAGCGGACCTGGGGAGCGTAGCCCTCCTTCATCAGCCCTTCCTCGTAGTCTGTCTGGCACAGAATCATGTTGTTCTTCAGGAAAAACTTGTCTCCCACACAAAACCTGCACCACACAAAGAGACAGAGGAGGGAAAGGGGTTTACATAAGCATCAAAGCAAGAATCTCATCATTAGCACGGAGCTGTAGGCTAGCAGGCCTAGCCAGCTGCCGCGCTAGCTTCCTGACTATAACATCTCTACTTTGGCAAACGTAACCTTGGTGCCAACACCCCCCTTCAGCTGCAGCGCTGCCGTGTGCAGGCGAGGCTCTCCTCTAGGAAACAAGTCAACTCAATTACAAGGGGGGAAATGCAGGGCTTGGGGGCGGGGGGGTGGAATTATCTCTGTTTCAAGCCGGGGTTCCTTTCCACCTGCAGCTCTTACAGAAACCCCCACCGACCTCGGCAGCGGCCTCGTCCTGCTCCAGCCAGGGGGGGGCCACAGTTATGCTTGACCTTTCAGCACAGAGCCAAGTGGAGATTATGTTGAACGCGTAAGAGCAGTAACTCTCCCTGTATTGTCCTGAGGGCTGCTTATCTCCCTCAATGTGCAGGTTAGACAAGGTCGGCAAGCAGCGGTGCCAGTGTTTACCAGGGGGGAGGTGGAGCCGGGGTGCGGGGGAAGGGGATGGGGACAGTGAGCCTCGCCTCCGTTTGACTTCCTTGGATGTGAAGACTGCTGAGTTCAGTGCTGGAAGCTGCACACAGTGGATGGAGCTCAGGTACCTGACAAGCTCGGGCTGTTCACAGCATTTATTCAGGGCTGCAGGGCAGATTGAGAGCATGATTTGTTACATCCATTTGGGACCAATTAGCAGGATTCAAATACACCGTAGGTGTTGGCACAAAATACCAAAAAGTGTGAGAATGGTGTGTTTCTGGAAATAAATCCAAATGCTCTGAGGAAGAGCTGACATTTATTTAGAAAAAAAACATGTAAAGCTGTACACTGATGTGGTTCACGTACATTTATTGAATTTATTTATTGAATTTATTGAACTTGCTCAATCATTTTAAGTCACATTTAACTTGAAACACATTTAAATTTTTTGAAACTGTGGAAAAGGGAATTCTTAGCTTCATTTGGATATAAGTATTGTTTTCGTATATTGTTTTGTGTATTGTTTTTGAATAGTAAGGAAAATACATCACATTACAACAGACAAAGGTCTTTAAAGGTGTACCTGAAACCTGAATGAATTACACCTTGGTACTTACTGTATGACCAGCTGGCATTGGATGTCAATACGACATCAGATTAACGTTGGACTCTTATGTCAGAGGAACGTTAAACTTTGGTTGGTATTAAAATCAGATTGACAAAATTTTAAATATCAAATCATTTTAGAATCTCTTGTTGTGTTGACATTAACCTTATGTGGTTTTGCAGATGTTTCGTTTTTCATATGTTCTCATTGCTCATTGTTGTTATTCTACATCAAGATGGCATTGACATGAGATGCTTGGAAAACATTGGACTTTGGTTACAGCACGGCAACACAACTTAAAACCAACAAAATATCAACAGCATTGGCACTATTCCATGTCAAATTGATGATGGCATTTGACTTCTTGACAATGAATTTTGGTAACCAAATATCACAACCTAAAATCAAACCAAATTTCAACATCTAACAGAGCTAACAATTTGTAGCATGTCCGTAGTAATCAAAATTGAATTTAACGCTATATTTTGATGGGCTATTAAAACACTTAGAACTTATGTTAGTTCAAGTGGGTCACTGGCTGTTTACCCAATGGGTTTTAAGAAATTTTAAACTTCTTTGTTAATTTAAAATCTGAGGAAAAGCCAAGTTATCATGATGACAAGCTAGCAGCTACCACTTGTTGTCATGCCTTTACAAGCTTCATAATTTGTATTAATTGTTCGAATTTGGTGATAAGAGTCTCATATTCTGAAAGTCAAAACATTGTTAATTTAAAACCAGAGGAAGAACCAAGCTAGCATGGTGACAAGCTAGCAGCTAACATTTGTCATTATGCCTTTCAGGCTTCAAAATTGTATTTATTGTCTGAATTTGGGAACAAGAGTTTTGTATTCTAAAAGCAAACCCCAAAATGACCAAAAATCATCAGGAATCTACGCTTATCTAGAAGAATGATAATGATAATTTTGATAGAACATGGCACATTTCAGCGATATGACCAACATCTTCTCATCCCAATTATTGCCACTTTGTTACTGGACTTTCATTCTATTGCGCACTAGGAATCCTCCAACCAGTGCCGGGATATCAACAAAAGTATGTGGTTATATAGGCAATAAAAGCACATGGGAACCAACACTGGTACGTCAACAAAAGCAAGCTGTTAGGTTTAGGCCAAAAAAGCATGTGGATAGATTTTGGTAAACCCATCATGGTTTGGTTTTACATTCATATGGGCGGAACACTGGGTGAAAATCTAGGGTTTGTTGGACCCTTACACCACCCCCCTTCTTCATAGGGACTTTCCAGCTCCTTGTTTTACATCTTTAACGTTTTAAACGTACGCTGGTGAGCAGTTTATCATATCTTTGTAAAAAGTGATGAAAAATCACTGACAAGACGGCAATATTTGACCACTTTGGAATGAGAATGGGCTGGTATGACATAAGCATTCAGGACGGTGACTCCAAGCTGGTTTTAGCAATGCCATCCTGCCAACCTTCCAGCACTGTAGGTAATGCATCAAGCTCCTATGCCGACTCCTTCTTGGAATCTTTGTCCAGCATCCTTTGAGGAAGTACTTTTAAAGCTAGACAAGAATAAATTCAAAGGAATAGTCTAGAATGTGCATTTCTCGTATTGCCAGGATGCTTGCACACCTTTATTACCAAACTAAACACAGACGACTAATATCCATTCATGTGTCTGACATAGTGATTAAGCTGAGGCAGAGGTGTGTTTCATGTAATGGTGTCATCCACTCTAATAAAAATGTCCTGTAAAAATGACACATTCTCTCTTGGAATCTATTAGTGTCTGTCTTTACTGACGCCGTGCCCACTCCCACTTTAACTTTATCTCCCTTTATTTCTTTACACCCTCTCTCCACTAGCACTGCCGTCTCTCTGCCTCTTTGTCTTCCTCCTCCCCCTCCTCGCAGCGCTTATTCCTGCCCTCCACTTATTTCACACGGCCAAATTGTTTCTGCTCGGTGAAATGTCAACAGCATATGTGACATCTGTGCACCAATTATGATGAGGATATTACACTGGGCCCATCACAGGCGTGTCTAATAAAGGACCTTGTGTTGCCCTAGTATTTCCACTTTCTTAAAAACAATTGCAGAATACATCCTTAATACAGCTATCTATTAGAGAATGCTGATATTTTGGTTTGCTTTCAATAAAAAAACAGCTAATTTGTGTAACTCATTGCTGTTGAAATATATAATGATTTACTGTATTAGCTTCAGCAGTATTGGCCTATAAATCCTGCAAAGAAACCTGATTCACCCTGCTTTAAGTAGCTCATCACCCACCCACCCACCCCCCCCCCCTAAAAATACTTGACATTTGATACCTGACACCAACACACAATAAATAATGGTAAGTATTCAGACAAAAAGGTAAAGCATAACATTTGAGAAAATTACATCGTCAGACAAACTTTTACTCAAATGAAATTTCCTTAATTCAATAATGTTTGGGTCTTATTATCATATTTTAAATCTGTTCTCCTCTTGTATTTACAAATGTATATACCAGTAGGTGATTTCAAGGATTCAAGGATACTTAACTGTCATTCTGACCAAGAAAAAAAGAAAAGAACAAAATGCAGTTCTTAGGTCTTGACATAAAAATTAGCATCAAATGAGCAATATAAACATAACATTTCATGCAAGAACCATTGCCATGCAAAAGACCTTCATGTCATTTGCGGCATACTGACACCTTACCATGCAGCATCAAAATTTGAAATTGGTGGTCAATTAGACTGAGATCAGGTGACTGTCAGGACCACAGCACATGGCTCACATTGTTTTCTCACATTTCTAAACCATTCTGTAATCCCTGTGCAGAAGCATCTGCTTTCATTATTCTGTACTTATTTACTCAGGTTCAGGTTTTTCCTTTATTTTGTCACCCATCTGTACCTATAAGATATGTTAGTGTGTGAGAAGCTCATAGGAGCTAGCTATAGCTCAACCCTCATTAAAGGTTTACCTCAACACCACATCTGTTAGTATCTGTATTCATGTGATGGTGTGCAATCATATCCTGGTTTCTAACATTACAGTCAGTCAGCTTCTGCGGGTGCTGTCTTCCTCTCTCCCTGCACTGCCTTCACTTTCCCCCCTCCATCTTCCTCCCTTTACTTAGAGGTGACTGTGACTAATGAGTCTTTAGAGACCTCTTGTTGTAGGAAGAAGAGAAAGAATGGCTTCCACAGGCACACACTTAAAAGATGTATTGCGATGCCAGCAATTTGCCTCGGAGGCTCGTGTTAACTAGAGTATTCACTTTCCACTCAAATGAAGAAACAGGGAGATTGTCAAAGAGAGAAAATAGTCTCAACTGCACCAAATCTAATTACTGTTAGGATGCATACAGGTTCAGAAACACTTGGCCCTGTGACACTGATGCTTAATTGTAACAGCATGTTGTAAATCTTCTCTGGCAGATTGCTGCTGGGCAATCAGACGGCAGCACAAGGACACACTGAGGATGAGTTTTTCTTTGGGGAGTGTAATGTAGAGAGTATAATTTCACATCTGGAAAGGAGGAGATTGAAATTTTATATTTATTTTGTCTTTGGTTCCAAATGTCCACTGCTGTTGTGTTTTAAAATGTTCTGGCCTTTTAGTGATTGTCTAAGCCCATAATGCTTAGCAGTCACAGATGTCTGGTTTCTATTACCACAAAAAATTTTATTGTTAATCAAACAATGTGGCCACAACTGGAGGATCATATTAGCCGTGTTGCACCATGGAATTTAATCTGCTCTGCCAAAGTATAAACTCCATAACTGTAGTAACTTAAAGAACTTTTACATAGTTCTAAGAACCCCCCTTTTTATTGTGTCAGCCACAGGCACTAAAACTATTGTTGTTCCTGGAATGCTGCTTTGGAGGACTTTTAGCTCCTTTTCAGAGTAGGTAAACTGCCTTGAGTGATGAAGGTGTACAGTGATTGGTTGAAATTTATAAGGAGTCATGTATAGCTGCAGACACATTCCGTTTGAAGCCTACACGACTCGCCCCTACAAACTGCACCCACTCAACATGTTCTCATCCCAAGGCGTCACATATTGCCGCTTAGCAGTGGCCTCCTGCGTCTACATATTACATTTTTGGTATCCTTCTGCGTCTGCTATTTACATTCTTCTACCATGACGTCAACATAAGCACATGGTGGGGTGACGCTGCATGTTATGTTTATGTGGCAGCAGCACATGGCAACCAACCCCAGGACAAAAGCACATTTTGCCACAGATGGTAGGATTAGGCAACAGGGCACATGGTAAGGTGTAACAAAAATGTAAACAACAATGTCCTCACCTGATGCCATCCAGGGGCCACCTTTGTCAGTGGACAGCTCCTGTCAGAAAGTCCCCAGAACGGTTTTGTCTGATAAATGCCTGTTGTATGCAGTTTGTTATAAGAGGGGCGTGGATTATACAAATATTACCTGACTGCCCTGCAAGTAACTGTTAGCACAAGAAGTCATCGCCAAGCTTCAAACACCTTTTTCACGAGGATGCATGATGCATTTTGATTTACATTTTAGATGCTGCCACACATATATTGTCCATATTTCAAATGCCTAAAATAACCATTTGTCTGGCAAGTCTGTCCCATTCCAGAGGTTTTACCAAATGCAATCCTCCTTCAGGCTCTTTCGGAATAGACAGCTCCTAAAATGTGACATGCACATTACTAGTCAACCCATTATGACGGGTTCAGTCTAAAAATGCAGACCTTGAAGCACGTGTCCTCTAAAGGTGCACAGCTAGCATCTTTGGAATACTGAAAATGTATGAACTGGTTGATTCTATCATCTCCATGAGTAGAGAAAACTGACATTTATTTGTATAAAATGTGTCATTTTTTACTTTAAATTGTGCAGGATTACGTTGTGAGATTGTGTTCTCTAGTAGGCTGGCTGCACAGGCTCCGAGTTCTCAACACCAATCATACACAAAGTGACAACTGTGTCCCTTATTGGCTATTAGGCTTCTGTCTAACAAGCCTAACTCATGACATACAAGGCACCAGTGGCTGAGCTTAGCTGTGCTGAACCCAATTGGTGTCAGTCTCTCCTTCCAAAGCTCCAGTATGGAGCATCCTCCCTTATCAGCACTGACCTTCCCCTGCACTGTCACCCATCCTGCTCTCCTCTGCTCCCCTCTACTCTAACCTTCCTTCAGCCTCTCTAGACTGTGGCCTCCAGCTCATCAGGGGGAAATTGGGCCAGTACTGGCTAGATGATGAGGCTGGACGACAGCCCCATCGATTAGCTGTCCCCCAGGGCTGATCTGTGGCTAACTGCTTGCTGGATGGAGTCTCATATCTCTGTCCTTATTCCCAACACCCTCCACCTCTCACCGGCACCCCCTCTCTTCTCAGAACCAGCCCCCCGTCCCTGGCTCTAAGACCACGGCGGTGCTTCCTTTTCCTCAACTCAGGTAGGAAAAATAACAGGTCTGGCTGGTGGGAAGGTCACAACGGTAGATTTATGTCCAGTTTAACAGAGTAAGGCCACATTGGGTGCAGACATGAGCAATCAGAGCCAATGTAGGATCCTATATTTTCACTGATAGACCAGGGACAGGAGCTATTCACTCCCCTCAGCTTGATACCATTTCAAAGTCATGCACAGAGCGCAGAAAAGGGGGGAGCAGGGGCTTTTTGCTCTCTGGCAGATACACAAGTAAGATAACTAGTGAGGCTTTTCCATTTATCTTATTCCTGAAGCAGGTTCAGCTCTCAATGCTTCTTTCGTGGCAAGCAAGAGATTGCTGCCAATTTGATGGTGATGATGACAAAGAAGGAGGAAGCGGTTGCAGGTCATGATTGCAGCGACATGTCCACTCCAACGGGCCAGTCTTTCTATCTAAGCCGTGCGCTAACTGGCCTATAACTTAAGCAAGGCCCTTAATGGCTGAGCATGGCAATGACCATTAGAGTCCCTGCAGTGAGTCCCTGATGAAATCAGAATAATCACCGGCTACGAGTTCCCTGTCCTTGCTCTGTGGGATACAGTGGGGTGGATGTACCCACAAAGCAGCTGATGGCGTGGATGGATGCATGAGCGAGTATGTTTGTGTGCAGTGGAGGGGGGGTGGTGGCTGTATGTTCATACTTGATTGTAGCAATTCAACCTTCAAACGGCAACATGGGCTGCGGCTGACCTGCAAGGAGCAGGGGATAATTACACGGCGTGACCCCTTCTGACCCGGCGATCGCCTGCTCTGTTTATCAGATTTCACATTTTCTGATGATGTTCCGCAGAGAAATCTCTGGGCCATTTGTGAGATGGATTAGATTGCTTTATTGAAGGGCCCCGTGGGGGAAAGGGGGGGACGATGGGGGGCTTTCATGTTTGTTTGAGGCCAGGGAAACGAGAGGGGACATAGCTGACGTAGATGAACAAGGCGGCAGATCGGTATGCCAGACAAAGACCAGAAGCCCATTTCCAGGCAACGAGATGCTGAGAAACTGCTTCGGAAATCTTAAGTAAGATCTCCTGATAGATCTCAGACTGAGGCTGAGAAAATTTGTAAAAGGTCATTCTATTAATCTGGATATAAATGCTGAGAAACCCACTTAGACTAGACTTATTTAGCAATGTTGTGGTCATCATTCAGAATGCAGTGAACCTGCTCTGAATCCCAAATCTTCTAAAAGACAGATATCAAATAATTCACTTATTTGACCTGCTTTAATGATTGTTTTGTTACATTAAGCCTGAAACATTTAGAAAGAGGAGATTTGTAGCTTTCTGATGATAGTTTTTGTTCTCCAAATATGAAGCAAAATATATCACATTAAGTAATGACTGTCTCCGAGCCATGATTTTAATAAAAAGGCATTCCAAATTTTTAGTATGGTGGTTGTAAAGACACATAACAGAGTCACTGTCCTTCTAAACTCATAGCACATGCTGTATTCAGGAGGCCGAAAAGTACACAGAAAACCCTGGTGAAAGCTTTTATTTTGTAGCCAGCAAGGTAATGAAAACAAGCATACCCAAGAACGTGGTGCAGGCAGACGAGAAAATATTGTTTATATTGGAAGTACTGTGTGCTTGTGACATGACAATATTCACAACTTGGATTCATTTTATGAAAACCTTTTTAAACCTTTTAATGGGTGGACCTTTACCAACTTAAGTAATACAAAATGTTAATCAAGTCTATGGACACATATTCTGACTATATAATCACTTCAAAGGTAGGGAGTCACCACTTTCGTCTTTTTTGTTAAGCATGCCACTAAATCTGAATGCACTATATAATGGTGCTCATGGATTCTCTTAAATAAACTGAGTAACTAAATAATGCGCCCCATGACGTTATGCTGTAGGCTGATGCAGAAGGTAGCGTTGCCCTGGTTCCCTCAACAAAAGGCCTATGTGACTGATACAGACATTTTATTCAGTCAGATAATTTTCATAATACCACTTTTATGATTTAAGAAGCCCAAATACAATCGCAAGAAATAAAATCTAACGTAAGCCTATAAACATTTGCATGACTTGACCCCACCACCACAACAAGGCTGTAAAGCTGTGTTCAGTACGTTTTTGCGCAATTACCATCTGTAGGCTTATTTAGCCATTTTTAAGACACATAAAATCTTCAAAGTTCACAGTGGGTACTGACATATTTCATTTTGTAGAAGAAAACATGAAAGTCTTTTAAGCTTGTGTTAACCACAGACCTTATTTCAGGAATCTAACCAAAACCTATTTTAAAATACCTATTAACTGCAAGAAGATGGAGCCAGAGGTGCAAAAATGCTAACTACTTTCCAGGTTTTAGGACTCATTCCTGGGGGACTCTATTGTGAAGAATCAAACCGAGCTAAGGATGTCTGTACTGCCAAAAGTTAAAAGTCTAATGTTATATTTTGATGCATAATGCGAAGCCACTTAGAACTAACTCAGTGGCGACCCTATGGTTTCGATGCTCTGAAAGCCAAGTCTTTCTTCTTTTGAATTTGGACAAAAGCTTGCTAGTAGGTAGTTGACTGTCTCATGTTGGCAGACAGGGTAACAATGGCCTAATAATTTGTGCATCAAAGTTTGATTTCAGAGTTTACACATCCATTGAAATATGTTGTTGTTAGGTATTAAAGCTACTTTCTGGGCAATAACAATCCTCTATGTGAAATTCAAGGCAAACAAATTGATCCTTTAGGTTCATATTCCTCTGCAGGTATTCCTCCCCCAACAGCTCTACCAATGTAAAGAAACAAAATGGAAAACAAAAAGTCAGAGCTGAAGAACAGCTTCAATTAAAGCCGGTGCCACACCATAAATCTTGGCCAGGCCCCGGTGAAATTGTGATGGGCATCTGAACGGTGCTTGCAAGGCCACAGCGGACCATGTGAAACACACTGGCGTCGATTTTATTCAACAGTTCATCAACTGGCCTAATGTAAAAAGAAAGATTTGCTCGCGCTTTAATGGGTTTTAATGTGTGAGAGCAGAGTTGGCCTGCCTGGGCCTGGCTGATGAAGATTAGCTGACTTCTTCCATTAGGAGAGGCTGTCTGGTGCAGCCGGCTGAAGTGGCAAGACAATAACCGAGTGCTAATTGTGCGTAACCAGGTCCTTTGCCTTTAGCATGCGCAATGTGTCTGGTCTATGTGTGTGTGTGTGTGTGTGGGTGTGTGAGTGTGCGTGTGTGTGTGTGTGTGTGTGTGTGTGTGGGGGGGGGGGGGGGGTTGCATGTGGGCGTTTGTGTCTGCAACAGAGCCAACATTGGGGAAAGAGGTGAGAGAAGCACAGGAACCCAGCCAACACGTAACCTTCCTGATGTCCCCCTAATGTTTGATAGTGTTTCTTGTTACCATCAGAAAACCTTTGATAACATTCTGGTGTGTTCATTAGCTCCAAGAATGTTCCCAAACTGCTTTCCATCATAATAACACTGCTACTCTCTGGAAACATGGAACCTCTGAGGCTCAGAGTGCTTCAAGAATGTTCCTGCAAGGTTCTAATATCTATTCAAAGAAATGTTTGGTGCTTGTCAACAAAACTCTGCAGGGCCAGGGTGTGAAGGTCAAGTCCTCGGTATATTTTCAACCAAGATTGTGGGATACTCCAATCAGGGAACTTGTGTTTCTGTCACTTTTTTTTAAAAGACAATTTTTTGAAGCATTCTGCTTTGATTAACAGTGAGTAAAATAGAGAGGAAGCAGGGTAGAGAGAGGGGATAACATGGAGAAAATGGCCAAGGCAAGACTTGAACTTAGGCCGCTGTGGTAAGACACAGCCTTAAATGACCAACTCTAACACATTTTCCTAACATTCAGTGAGCAAGCAAACCCTAGTCGATGGAATTTGTCCAGATATACTATAAACGACAACAACCGTCAGGGAGCCTATCTAGCCTTGATTGACTCTATGGAACAGCTTGTTGTTCTGGAAATGGGTTGTGCAAAGCTTCGCAAAAATAGAGTCAGGTCGAGCGGTTTTTCAAGCAACACACGTCGCTTACCCCGTTCGCTGACACACAGAGCAGGTTTAACATGTTCTCCTAAGTCATCACATGATGCCGCTCTGTCTGTGACTTTCTGTGTCTACTAAGTTTTAGGTAAACCTCAGCGTCATCTGTTTACGCTTCTGGATGATTAGGTTGACAGGTTAGGACATTATCATGAAACAATCAGATGTTTGCTCCCCCGCATTGTGTCCTGTCAGGAAGAGGTATAAGTCCTGCCACCTTTAGTTACTGTTGCATAGTTGGACCAGTTTTAATGATCAAGGCAAAACAACGCAAATTGAGGCCTCTGTTCTCAACGTAAAAGGGAGTATGGACTGAAGATGACAAAAATATCAGTCGACATTGCTCTTGCACTGCTAAGTTTGTATCCCCTTTTGCCCTTTGGAAGATCTGTAAAGTACTCTCTGTATTTTTCACTGAATATAGACCAAGGTGCTGCCCCTCTTTACTGTAAAAAGTTTCATTCGTCACTTTAGAGTGACATGTAGCCTTACAGAGGAATAAAAGCCATGATCTTTTCTTGTTTGTAATAATTTTATCAAAAATATGTCAACCAAGCAACCTGTCCTTTTCCAAATCTCCTTTACGTTACCAAATAAGGAATAAGAAAACCTGGCTGATGTTTATGAGCTCACATTAAGCTAATTACTCTTGATGTAGCTAACTACGTAAGTTAGCATTTTGCTAACATTAGTTAACCTAAGATGTACATTTTTACAATGTAATGTGTCTGTGAATATAGTGACAGTCCCCTACCTACATCTTTTAACAATTTTCGAAATTTGTTTTTCTTTCTTACATAGGGAAAAGTTGACTGAGGTTAATTACAAATGTGCTCAACTGTTATTGTAAAGTAAAGTGGCAGAACTTAGGAAGGGCTAATTGTATGCGCTCCTAATTCTGTCATTTTTATATAGCTCACCTATCACTTTGAAAGCTTTCAGTCGGAGACTCTCTGACAGTACGCTCTGTCATCTCAACTTGTACATTAAATTATTATAAAATGTATGCAGAAGAGACAGAATTCTTGAAGAGGGACTGGGAGACAGTGGGATTCAGCCAGTATGAAGGCAGCCTTTATGGCCTTTTATGTGTTTGGCCATTCAGAATGTTCTAGACACTGTGGCTTTTAGGAGATGGTTTTCATGATGTGTCATCATACTAGTTAATTTAAAGAAGACGCTGCCTATCGCCACAGAGACCACTGTTCAAACTGGCAGTGGTGCTTTTTACAAATGGTCCATCATACACCACAGTCAAGATGTTTGCTGGTGGGAAGACTGTCAAGGATTGTGTGGGATTTTTGCTAGTGCCCCATTTATGGAGTTAAATAAGGGTGGACAAAAGCACTATTACAATTCAATCCACCACCACTAACTATGAACTGAATATTATGAGCATCACAGAGATGGGAAATAATGCAGGGTTGCTGTATTGGATTGTAATAAATTGTAACAGTGTACATAATAAACTCATTGTAGGGATACGAGAGTGGTTCAGTGAGGGGGACACTGGAGTTTATTAAACAAGGGTTTTTCTATCAAACAGCTCCCTCTCCTTTGCTGCTGCGGTAGGAAGCAGTGTCCTGAAATTTCTGACCACATCCTGTCCCCAGGATGCAGGACGAGGCTGAGTAATGAAGACTGATGGAAAGCAAATGTACAGACATGTAACTGCACCTGTAGCTCTAGGCTGACACTGTTCAGTAGCAGTGCAGGATTCTAATCACTGTGTTAGGTCCAAGCAGGTGTCCCAAAGGCCCCAGATGTGTCTACTTGGTCACTGGTTAGAGTGATAAATCTACCATGTGGGATCTTTCTTCAGCTTTCAGTGGCGCTTGAGATTCACTACGCTGCAATCTCCCTACCCCGATCGGCCATCTGCCTAGATGCAGGTATGGGAAAGGAGCAGGAGTGTGGTCCAATCACTCACCTCTGATTGCAAAGCTGGCACGCGAAGCAGTCCAGGTGGTAGACGTTCTCCTTGGCCCTCATGACCATCTCAAAGGCTGGAATTAGCTTGCTGCAGGCTGCGCAGTTCCCCGTTACGCCAAACAACCTGAAACACACAAAGAAGACCTGTGATGTAAGTAATTTCCCCAAGCCTCAGTACTAAAAGATTGCCTTGAAGGTGTCTAGGTTTGTTTAGCACAAGGACGTGATATACAGGTAACATAGTACTGAATGGCAATAAAACACAATGTATCCATCTTTCCCTTATTACTACTTTTTCATTTTAATTGTAGTTTTATTTATTTATTTACTTTTGTTTATTACATGTTGATCTAATACATCTGCTCCAAATTTGTCAGTGCATTACTTTACATAAAACCAAAGCACAAGATCAAGACTTTTTGTTTTAGGGACACAACAGTTTAATAAAATTTTCCTTTCTATGACACCATGTCAAAGAGTCCTTGGGCAAGTTTTTGAAGCCAGAACTATTAGGAGAAATTCTAAAGAACGAACAAATCTTTTTCAAAGAATCTTTAGTGTCAACTAAATACCAGGTCAGCCTGTCAAAGCGCACTCTGGGCACAGGTGGAGCAGTAGAAAGTTAGGCACAGTGAAAGTGAAACTTGGCCGTTCATTCTGCAGAATCTAAAAGTTTGTTTTCATTCACAAACAGCTGCTCCTCTTATCTGATCTGAAAACCTCTGAGTGGAATGATAGATCAATTATCCACCCCATAAGTCACAAACTGCTGCTAAGGAAAAAAAGACTAAATGGAGAGCTCTGCCTGCACTGTGTTCACAGTCCCACAAAGAGAGGGGACACAGAATGATACAAAGGGACACATAGACATAGATGTTTAAAAGAAAATGAAGAAAATAAAAGTTTGTTTTTAACTCTCCCCACACCCTGCCACCTCTGGCTTTGGTGTGTTCATGAGTTTTAAATTGTAATGTGGGAACAACATGATCATACATAGCAGGTGTGTTGTATTTTACTGCATTAAACAACACGTTGATAGCAAACAGCAAAGGAAACAGATTTGAGGGGCCATGAAATATAATGGGAAACTCATTCTTCAGATTATTCCCACACCACATGAATACTGCACATGGCTGCAAAGGTAACCAATTCTTATACATTATGACTGCAATGCATTAAAGAGTAGGTTTTTTTGGGCCAGCCAGCACTAGCTGTTCAACAGCATGTACTATAGAGGAGTGTAATGCAGAAACTGACACCATATCTTGCAAAAAGCATCAACTCGAAAGGTTCCATACAGTTACACGCATCAACTCCAAAGGTTTGATACAGTTACATTTATTAACTCGAAAGATTCAATACAGTTACATGTATCAATTCAAAAGTCTCGACACACTAAAATGTATCAATTCAAACAAACCAATACAGTAAAATAAATTGGTCCACCCATCACCATATGCCATTGGTTGTGTGAGCACTTATAAATGTTTAACTGAGTGGCAGTTGGCTCTGAGTAGCTAGTACATTAGCCTTGGCAACCAGTGTGTGTAGTATGTGTGTGTGATTGGTTGAATGTGTTGTAGGGGTAAAGTGCTCTAAGTGGCTGCAATACCAGAAAGGTGCTATACATAAAGTCAATTTATCATATATCACGTCTCAGTGGCTTGAGCAGATTTATTTCATCACATCCTCTCGAGTCCAGAATTTGAAAAAAAAAATAAGACTCCACCCACTGTTGTATCCCATCATCGCTGCAAACACACCGAGCAGAATTACCGGAGAACGGTTACTTGTGCTGCTTGTCAGTGCCTCTGAAAACAAGAGTGACAGCTGTCAAAGAGATTGCTGCAAATACACTAACATGAGCTGCAGAGACAGATAGGCTCTGTGAATCAGTCACAGAAATAGGCTGGACGGAGCCGGGCTACAGTCACACAGTAAAAAATAGCAGGGCCACAGCTTGTGCCATAGAAATAGATGGGACACGGCCAGCGCTACTGCCCAGGGAAGACCCTATTATTTCTTCGCCTGCTCCGGGGACATTAATGTGAGTATTCATTAGGGATTCAGGGCTGTTACTACACAGCGACCTAGACCAGACTAGCAAGGGAAAAAATATCTGATAACGAAATCATATAACAAAATAACCTATTAGGCAGACTTCTTGAGGCACTTTTAGCCGTCGTTGTTAAAATGATAAAACGGCATGCCACTCTCAGAGTCTGTAAGAGATCGCAATCTGATAAATGATCTCAGGGCTCGGGATATGCAGGGTTGTTTATTAACCTTCAGAAAGTATGTTTCCCAGAGGCAAAGGAGGCAGATAGATTGTGCCCTCATGAATAGCTACAGAATTAAGAGCCACTGTCAACACACCTTGAGACAATGAAGGATATCTCTTGTAACATGGTAGGTGGGAGAAAACAAAGAGGGCCAATTCGATGGATTAGTGCCGCCTTAATTAAAAGAATTATGCCTTTTCCTTTGAGCAATCTAAATTTAGATACATTTGTGGTATCTCTTGTCCTTTCTCTTTTCTGCACAAATGTGCATTGCCGCAAGGCCTTCACATGAAATAGATATTTCATCTATTTCTCTCCTCACAAAGCCAAGTAATTGATCTAAAAAAAACTTAAAAAAGGAAAAAGAAATAATAGATTTAGTGTGAGAGAATGAGCAGGAGTGTTTGAGCACAACAGCAGCACTTTGTACAGCGTCTTGCGACAAAGAGGCACAATGCAGCCGCCTCTCACCGTGCAGGGGCAAATGGCCTTGTCTCCCAGTAATCTGAGTCATTTTCGGATAGCATGCACTCAAGGTTCTGCATTATAAATGATGGAAGGTATTTGTGTAAAAAAGTGATGTTTTAAGCTTTCTGCCTGCCAGCTTGAATCAAAACGCCGTTCTGTTTCGATGTTCGCCGTGTCTGTCCATGCTCTTCTCTCATCTCTTGCAAATTTAAGGTGGCCCGTGCAGTCGAAAAGGACTGTCACACTGCTTTGCTCTGAGAAATTCTGGGTGAAAGTCCTAATATCTGTGAACAGCCAGTGTTTGTGTGTCTCCCATCTGGTAGAATCAATAAATAAGCCTGCTACTTTATTGCTGAGGTGAAGTGAAAAAGTCAAAAGCCAGAATGAGACCACCAACAAAATCTTATTTAATGTAAAAGGTTTGCACACTGTGCAAGCTCACACATTAAAGAAAGAAATTCTATATGTATTCAGTGATTCTCTATGGCTGAGATGTCAAGACAAAAAAACGTCAAGTGCATAGCCCAGAATAAGGCCACATTCACACTCATTTGAAAACAATCTCCTTAAATGTGTCCATTTCAGTAGTTTTTCATAAATTATTTCTAACATGCCCAAAACAGATATCAAATAGACATTCACATACACTGGGCATGTGCATACTAGAATAAACAGGAAGCAGACTGTCTATCATGCAGTTTACTAACTTCTTTGGTCCGACAACGAGGTTAAACTGTACTGAAAGTGATACGAGTGCAAGGCGGTCAAGGCAGCTGAAAATATATTGGGAGTCATCGCAAACGAAATACGACGACATCAGAGTGGTGTCGGGTGCATTATCCATCGCCTGACAAAGCCATGGATACACAAACAGGAATGATGACATGAAAAGCTATGTTGACCTAGCTATACTGTTTCTGCTTGACATGTTGTGACTGATAAGACCCAATCCGAAAATGAACCTGTGTCTGTTTCAGTGGTTTTAAAAGTCATTATTTCCATCTGAGTTCCATGAAGAGTTTCACACTAGAATGTGGTCAGCAGAGTTTTTAAAGATATCAGTTTTAGTGGCTTCACAATGCCAGAGTAGTGTGGATGCTTAACGTAGGCCTTAACGTAGCAACAGTTACACTTTTTAAAATAAAAACATATTAGTGTGGATGGAACCTACGATAGAACTGGTCCAAGATATATTCTGAACTAAGGAGATAAATGTTAGCATGGCTTTTGATATTAGTAAAAAATGTGTCCAAGAACTAAAAAAACATATAATGAAATGATTATTAAAATTATGAATGTGAATGGCCGCAACATTTACATAAGTTATAACAGTAGACAAAAGTGGAGGTCACAGCTCTTTGGTGACTATGAAAGTATCAGACTTGAGTCTTTTAACTTGACCCAAAGATTAAAGTGTATGTTGATTTAATTAACATGAACGCTATTCTGTCCCAGCAAGTCGATTCTTAATCTGCTTCATTTGAACTAACCAGATGGCATCCAATCAAGTTTCAGGAGAGAATCATCAAGAATTACTGTCATGTTACTGAGAACCAGTTGGATAAAATGATACTAAAGGTAATATCATTTTAAACAAAAAATGCGTTGTCATCACTTTAAATGAAGAGCAGCATTCTTTTTTTTTTGTGGATTTAATATGTTATTACTCTGTTGTTAAAATGGCACTATATTTGGAGGTGAGTACATTATGACTGATTATGACTACGAAACTCAAAGTTAAGCACTTTGGACTTGATTAAGGACTGAATTGCAAAGGCTAGTAAAATGACTCAGTCTCTAATATTTCAAATAGACTTCAACTCCGTAACATTGATATTGCACGTGGGTTTCTGTATCATTAACTAGGAGTTATAGAAGAAAGCCTGCCTATTGAACTGAGTTTCTTAAGCAGGAAGTTGTATTAGTCAGTGCTATTGCCTCCAGGAACGTGGGCCGTTCATGAAAACCAACATTCAAACTTGAGTTATTGAATTCTGAAAAGGAGAAATTCTACTTTTGAGAATATTTTCCAGCCAATACATGCATTGATTTTTCTTGCTAAGGCGATACAATCCATGTAAAAGACCGCCTCAATAAGATCAGATTGAATAAAAAATAAATAAATAATATCCCAAAGACCCCCAGGGTTCCCAAACAGAACATCCAAACTTCTGTCTGCTTCTCATCCACTTGTTTTCTGCATAATTCATCCTTCCTGCGCTGCTTTAACCACTGCTTTAAATGATTAAACACCACCTTATGGGAACAATGCATACATCGCCTCCTCAAATCAAACTGTTTTTTAAGCGTCTCAAAGAGAAATGCAGTGACTGATAGCAGTCTGCAGAGATTTAGCCAAACTGTATCTGTGGCAGCGCCAGCATGTAGCCAGCCTGCTCGCTGGGCTCTTGTGTGGCAAACACTCGTCAAAGCGACGGCGCGCAGGAAGCCCCGGCTCACCCTGTGGGGAGGGAAGATGGATGGAGCGTACCTGCCACTCGTCTTTCGCCGCTCCGCCAGTTTGATGCCACAGACGCTAATGGCTCTCGAGGGAGGAGGCAAATTAAGCGTGGTTTGGTTGCAATGAATTCAAAGGCACAGCCTCCAGCACAATCAGAGGATGACGGTTTAGAGGCCTTGTGCACAAGACCCGGGGCCTCAACGCTCTCAGCACTGGATTTTAATATTATAGTTGGTAATAAATATATACATTTATAATGCATCTCTTGCATGCTGACAGCAGTACAGCTGTCTGCCATATCTAGAAGGCTTCCAACTGTGGTCTGCTTAAAAAAAAAAGCAAAACAGAATAACATATGTATAATAGTGGGCTTGACATACACTTCATATCCATGGCTGACAAGACAGCATGTATATTTAAAGAGGTTGAAGATACAACATGAAATTAAAATTCATGCTTTGCTCAAATCTGAATTTGAAAGAGAATAGAGGCAGTCGGTGCCCAATACCTTGTTTCAGTCAAAAGGCATTCACTGTGCATTACAGCCTGGTACGGCTCAGTGGTACCTATTTGATGAGAGAAAAACAGACACCAATTAAATTATTCCACAAGGCTTTAGCCCAGTGGACCCCAAAACCCAATCTGAGTGTGCAGGCACCCCGCCCCCGCTGGAGAATGCAGGAGTGGTGTCATGCCAATGCTTTCTCTCAGCTTTGTCAAACTAAATCCAAAATACAATGACCGCCCAATTACCGGGATGTAGGAGGTGAAATGAATTATTGTGGAATATATACAGATGGAGCCACATAAACTGTACACTGTAAAAATAAACAGTTTGTTTTCATTTGAATATGTTAGTGTGCAAAAGTTAGTGTTAAAATGTTAAGTTGACTGAATTTGAGAAGACAAGTTGAATCATGACAAAATTACCACAACTTGTCTTCTCAAATTCAGTCAATTTTTTGCTGCCCAGATGCTAATTTTTTAAAAGTTAAAACACATAGTTTATTTTAAACAGTGTACAAAGGCAAACACATCTAATGGTGGAGTGAGTTTCAAAGCCTCATCACAAACAAAATATAGTGAATGTGTTATTAGGCAAGGTTGTAATTATATGTAAACACTGTAAAAATAAACTTGTTTTTAAAACTTAAAAAAGTTAGTGTGCTGCCTTTAATCTTTAAGTTGACTGAATTTGAGAAGACAAGTTGAATCATGACTAAATGACCTAAACTTGTCTTCTCAAATTCAGTCAAATTTTAAGGCTGCCCAGAAGCAAAATTTTCTAAGTTAAAACACAGTTTATTTTTATAATGTAGGAAGGCAAACACATCTAATGGTGGAGTGAGTTTCAATTTATATATGTTTGTAGAGAATGTTACCCGAACTTTAAGAAGCCATTCTGGGAACTAAAAGAAAATATGCCACTGACAACATTACGAACACATTGCATATTCCCATTCTCAGAACTTCTGTAGAACCAAAAATTGCTAGCTGGGTATGTCTCAAAATGAAAATGAATACACAAAACTAAAACAACCTGCATGGGTAGATACTGCTGGAGTAAAGAGAAAAATGGTTGCTTTTCTGAAATTTGGGCGGACCAACCTTTTTATACTAGTTGTTGAACATGGCCTACTGAGCAAACTTTGGTTAGTCAGATCAATCAGCGTCTCCATCATTCGGCCAACTGAGTATACCAGCACCATCGAGGGCAATTCTATTTGGTTTGATCCATTTTTAGTGGTGAGGGGGCACTAAGAGCACCAGCGCCTCCAGTCGCCATTTGAAATTCCAGTGGCGGCTTTGCTTTCCACCTCCCTCTCCCCTCTATCCTCCCCCCTCCCATCCCTCCCACCACTTCAATTGCTCCAGCCTCGGCATGCATTCATCAGCTGCCGGATTAGAATTTGTTTCCTCACAAACCATTGATCATCGGCCTATTACTAGGCAAATGACAGTTAATTACCCACTACATTAACCACCGGGACCCGGGGACCGACTCCCTGTGCCATCAGTCAACATGATGAATGTGGCAAGTTCAGTAATGCACGGCCGTTCCCTCGTCCGCCTGCCACGCCGAGAACAACCCCTGGATCTCACTTCCAGGCAACCAGGGAAAATCTATGGCAATCTGCATAATCACAGGCTCAGGGTTAATAACGGACAAATGATTCGTTGCATCTCAACATAGGCTTTTTTAATGGGACCGCGCTTTGTCCATTTGATGATCCGCCCTGGCTGGAGCTGCTGTCCTTCTTGGAATTTAATCACACTGAAGTTTGTGCAAACAATAATCTGTCTATAAGAAGAGGGGAGAAATAGCTGATATGGATTGATCATGGTTTGCCCGTCAGTGCAAACAGAAATCCGAGGAGCCGATGTGAGCCGTGGCAGTAGGGGGAGGGGGGACAGTTAAGGGTGGCAGATGTAATCAAACTTGTGCGTTCCTCAATTTTGTCCCCCCCTGTGTGTGTGATTGTCGATGATTAAACAACTCTGGGGGCAAAATTATTTCAATTACCACGGGCATGACCTGGGAATTGTCCCTGGGATAAGATTTTCCTCCTTGAGTGCCCCGACTTGCCTGGCTGCCGGCTCTATCAGTTCTCATCTGCACCTGGACTCTGATATCCTAATGATGAATTATGGCCTGCTTTCTGAGAGACTGCCGACCATACAGAGGAACATTCCCCCGAACTGTCAGCCTGAAGAGCAGCTGCAGAGTGCTGCCTAATTAGCTCCTATAGAAACTCCTCCAAAAGGTCGAAAAACACTCACCATTCCACATTCCAACGCTCCATGCTTCTCTACAACTGTGAGACAAGGAGATAAACCACTGGTGGCACCTATGTCCTCACTCACTATCAATAAATTTCATTTTTCCAAACCTACAATGCAAAAATAAAGTTTTTGTTTGTTTTAAATTAAAACAGTTAGTGTCCAGGCTGCCTTAAATTTTTTAAACTGATTTTGTCATGAATCTTTTTTTTTTAATTCTTTGGTTTTGCATGTTTGAAAGGCATTTTTTTCTTTAAAAATCACCCAAAACTAAAAATGTACCAAAATTTTAAAAAAGAAAGAATTTTTTTTTTTTTAAATTTTAAAGAAAAACTTTTTTTGTTTTAAGAACAAAAAGAAAAAAAAAGATCGCTTACTTTTTTAATCACCAAAGCTTTTATGAGAAAAAAAATTACCAAAAATCTTTTAACAAAAAACATGCCTGTCTCACTCATGAACCAATCAGTTTGAAAGACATGTTTTCTTTGAAAGTTGGCCGTAAAATAAATACAACGCCATTTAAAGTTGTTTGCCCCTCCACTAAATGGAAATTAAAGTATGTCCCCAGTGCTTAAAAATACCTCACATGCCTTCCCCTTTTTGGACCATCTTCTACCCTCTCAGCAATAACAAACAGTCCTTTACAATGATTATCTAGTATCTATAGTTTAAAAGAAGTTTTTCGGGGTAAGTAAGTTGCCAGAGTGCATAAGTTAAAACAAATAGTGAATTTTACAGTGAACACAATAAGAAATTATCCTTTATTTGTAACATTTAACCCTCCCCCTCCCAAATCTACGCACACCAAACATCACTTAATTATTGATCACAACTGACCAAAGTTCCTCTGTCCTTAAATTGAAAACAACTCTTCAAAAAAAGCGTGCTTTCAAACAAAGTCAGGAAAAGGCTTTCAGCACAGTTTTTTGGCAGCGCTGTGTTTGGGTCCATTTTGAAGAGGGTGTAATGAAAGATTTTGAGCCCCGCAGGGGCCAGATGTGCAGTTCGATAGGCACTTCCCTTCGCCAACCCACCTGCAATCCCAAGCTGGGTGCCAGGCTGTGGCACACCAGCCCTGCAATTATCTGCACCAAACATGCACAGTCCCACGAGTCATTGCTCTTCACAGCTAATTTAGCTAATCTCAACTGGAGGGGACGGTCCAAAAAATGATGTGTCCAGGCGACTGAACTGAAGCATTTTAGTTCAAATAAAAATACCACTGTTGTGTCCTGCGCCGAGACAAAATGGTGGCCCCTAATATTCTAGGAAAGTGAGAGGAAATAAAAATCTGCCGGTGCAGAAAATGTCTGTTTGCTCAAAAAATTTACTGTGTGCATTTGAAAAAAAGAAAGAAAGAGTTGAAACAAGGTAGAGCTGTGAAATTTCTCACCTCAGTTACAATACAACAATTAATATTGATATTCTATAGCATTTTCGACATCAGGAGGGAAAAATAACATTGGAGATTTCATTTTTTTAAAAAAAGAAGAAAATATAACAAGACTTTAACATTACAACAATGAGTATATCTCATAGTAACTGGCAGAGAACGGCTAAATGATTGAAGAAAACATGAAAAATAGCGAGAAAGTTTCAGCTGTTGGTGATAAAATCCAGAACAGCTTCAACACATTTCTCCTCAAATTCTTTGATTAAGCCCAGAAGAAAATGCTGTGTGTTGAATATGTTACAATTGTATGTTTCATGCATTTCATGTCAACATTTCTAAAGTGAACCTGACAGGTTGATCTTACTTAAAAAATATTGTCGTAGTTAAGTGCGTATTTAATTACTACATCGACAAACTTCACCTGTATTTTTAAGCTAGTAGCTCTGTGTCACGGCACAGCTGGTAGAGAATGCCAGAGGATGACAAACGTTTCCAATAACTCAAGAGAAAGTCAAAATAATCGAAAAAGATAGAGATATCATCATTTACAAAATTTATAACAAGTTGTTATCTAACGGAATGTTCTGTTTCAGACTGTATTTGATGGCATTCAGCCTTTCAAAGCCAACGTTTTTTCCCTGTAGTCCCAGTCACTTAGCCTATTTTTCCATCATGTCTACTGCTGGACTAAGTAGGTTTTAGTTTGTTTAGTATGTTCCAAAATGCAAATGTCAGTTTTTGTCAGTGTTTGTAATGTGTCTGTTCAGTACACGATGGTTTATGCTGGTTTTTGCCATCTTTGTGTTAGTTTATAATTTACACCGTTAGTGAGTTGACTGTTACTTTTCATAATTTAAGCCGTAATTCACTGATTGCATGGAATTATGTTTTACATTGTGTTATCAATACATTGTGATGTTGCCCTGAAATGCTCCTTGTCACCCAACTAATGAACATTTCTACAATTCTGAATGTTTTGAAAGTGCAACGCTTAAGAAGTGGCGCAGTAATATTCTCGGTGATGAGGTAAGTCATGCAGATTTGAGCTAAATGTCTTGTTGACCAACCAATTGCTTGGTAGAAAGTGCTTGTTTTATAATTGTGGTTTACAGGGACGTACAATGCCAACATTTTTTTCTGGTGATTGGGCTCTTTGATTTCCTGATTATCAGTTCAGTACATCTCAGCAGTTTTCCATTCTGCCCTTAGCAAAGAGAACAACAATAATTAACTTATAGAACAACAGGGCGTGCTATGAGTCATGCGAAAAGTACATTTTAGGAATGACCCCCCTCTTATGCAAGGCACGACCTGCTGCACTTGCCTTAAATGACCAGAGATTGTTCCATATGGGCGCCTGGCTTTTGTTTTACTTGAAAATGTGTCAACCATCAAGGACTTAGTTACAGAAACTTGATGCTAATTAGATATTTGCAGTTTGAGATTTTAGTAAAGGTGCTGTAAAAACTGTTTTGGCATTAGTTAGCCATGTTCTCTACCTTGAGTGGTTTTTATGGTACAGCTGCTTTATTTTGGAAACTGGAAATGACTCGACTTCTTTGGTTAACAGCCTTCTTCCCACATCATACATTTCAAACACAGGCTAAATTATATTGTCATTGAAGGCCGGTCATTTATTCCTTCAAATGACATTCCTTCTGTGTTTTTGGGAGACAAAACAAAGGCGCCCCACTCCTGACCTCTCCTGAAGGAAATCTGACCCCTCTCATCGGGACAATTAAGCGCTGGATGGAAACAGACCCTCCACTATGTGTGACCCTCCTTCAGACTCAATCACTTGTGATTACCAGTGCCCAGTTTGACCCCTTAGCATTTTCAGATTACATGTGAAAAGCCCAATTTAATTACAGCAACTTCAGAACACACGCATCCGCGAGCTCGGGCATTATTGGCGAGGTAATTGCTAGACGTGTGAAGTGAATTGTGGTGTTGGGAGGTTAATGGCAGCCAAGCTTTCCTAAGCACAACATAACAATTATAGGGTGCTTTCAGAGCTTTTAACATCTATGTGCCATTTCATTAAACTGCAAACTGAGGTGGAAGCTGCAGAGGTAGACACGCACATTTCCTTGTGCTCTATTTTCTGCCAATTGAACCCTTGAGAGACACAGAAAAGTAAAACAAATGATGGAAAATTTAGAAATGAGTGCTGTGTTCACAAACATTACACTTAGTCCACTTTGTTCCTACACTGCTCTCTGAGAATGCAGGGTTTCTTCTGGTTCCTAAAGTTTCTAAAAGTGGAATGGGAGCCAAAACCATAGGCTCTCACCCAGCTCACAGGGAACATTCCCACAATGTTTATCATTTCAAATAATGTTCCTGTAAGGTTAAATGCTGACTAATGTTATATTGCAACATTCTGAGGCTGTTTTGGTGATGTTGAGAGGTGACAGATCATAGAATGTTCTTTTATAAAATGTTCCCACAATGTCACATGAAAGCAAAGGAAGAACATTTACAAAGCAATGTAGACCTCTTGGATAACGCTCATAGTTAGGGTTGGCTCAGGCTTGACTTGAACCAGCCACTAGTTAGGCTGCTGTGGGCCTAGTCTGACAAGGGGCTTTCTATGATACACTGAGCTCCTCTCTCCTTCTCTCTCTCTCTTCATCTGCAAACATTTCTGTCCTATTACTGCATATCACTAACTCAGCTTCTTCTCCGGAGCCTTTGTGCTCTCTTGTTTTGTAGTTTTCTCAAATCTTGGCTGCGCCGGGATTGCGGATCATTGGTATGCTGATGCTGTGGTCCTCCCCAGTATAGCTATAGTATATGTCACATATACTATAGCGTATACATGAAACAAATATACTATAATAACTGTAAAATTTGACAGGTTGATCTTACTTAAAATAATCTTGGAAACCAATTGCCATTATTTGTGATATTCCGTCAAGTTTCTGTTCTGTCTACTTCCTGTTTTGTTTTGAGATGGGTTCTCATTGTGTTCGGTGCAACTTTTACTTCCTGAGCTTGCACACATTTTTTGATTGCCTCGTGTGTTTCACCTGTTTCATCCACCTATGTGTTGTCAGAATTCAGCCCTTGTGTAAATAAAATCCAGTGTTTCCTCCATTCAGTTGCCAGATTGTCATTGTGGTCATAGTCTGTTGATGCTCTCCAGCCTTTTCCTCCTGTTTGCTTTCCTAGTTTTTGACTCTGCTTGGATTTATGGTTGTAGTAAAGATTTGGATTTGATAAACTGTTCTGGGCGTTTGGTGCTTTTCTCTGCATCCAAGTCCCAGTTTTGTACTAAATATTTACATTATTAATCTTAATTAATGTTTACTTTTTATCGAATGGCTAAATTTAGTTAAAATGTAGCTGTATTTTCTTAAGTATGTAAAGTGTTTGCAACTTAAAAATGACGAGTGGAATTACCTTGTTCTTGTAAGTGTTAGTAGCCTGACCAAACTTCATTGTGACAAAGAGGATTTAGCCAATGACGAATTTAGAAGATCTACAAATTCTTTTTTGTTAACATGCTTAAGAAAATACACAAGTGATTGAGTAGTTTGTAAGCAGCAGAATACAGACATATAGTACAGTAAACTTGGTTTACTGAGGTTGCCAAGACTGAGAAAGATTAATTTAATTACCCTTTTGATTTTTAAGTTGCAACAACTTCACAAAATTGAGTAAATCTACAAAATTTAAACTAAGTAAACTCAGTTGTATTAACTTTTTTTCATTGCAAATAGTTTTCTAGTTTTTTTAAGTAAAACTCACTTTTCGGATTTTACAGTGTACTCTTATTAATATTCATTTTCGATTACTATTCTTTTTATTGTTGCTGTTGTTGCTCTCTTTCTCTCACCTCTCTCTCCCTCTATGTATCATTTTGTCATATGGATTACTGTAATTTTAGTATGCTGATCAGTTCTGTACACACAACATCTATAGGCCATATATTCCATCCTGGAAGAGGGTTTCCTCGTTATGAACCAAAAAAATATATATCATGGTGTAGTTTGTAGGTTGTGAAGATCAAATCCATTATCTGGTCTAGCTGACTTTCAACAATATATATATATTTTTTCCTCAAAAATACCTTGACAGAAAAATCGCAGTGCTGAACAATTCCAACCCCATACAGCCCGAGCTGAAGCATGTTATTACACCTCCGAATCAGCATGTGGAAGATGTAGGCATGACACATGGCCCATCAGGTGAAATCTGGCTGATTGACACGTTGTTGAAACACTGACATGGATAGGAATATTATAAATATTTCCACCGCTGCCTCCAAGCCAACTGTCACAAGCTGTCAGCAGCAATATCTTTTTCATATTTATTGCATTTTCTTATTATCCTATCTGCTGCGTATCAGAGGCAATATCTGAACAATCTGCCATCAAAAAAAGGTCAACATTTCTTCCCGACAGTCATTCTTAGATAAATACGGCAGCTTATTCTGTCCTTCAAGGAAACTGGTGAAGAGTGCGATGTAGCTCACTCTTAAGAAGGGATCAACATTGTGCTAATTCATTTTTTTAACGAGGTGAAATTTTTCAGATGGCAACTGAAGAGTTTTTTGTGTAATCTGGCGACTGAAATCATATTTCCTGCATTTATGTACAATTACATCAACCTAGAAATTAACAAGATGAAATTGGTTTTGATGCTTTTCACTGCAGTAGGCCTGCAACTAATGACTGTTAATCTCTCAATTAATTTCCCAATTTATCTGTAAATATACAAGTTTGGTGATGCATTGTTCTTTCAATAGGCGGGTTGACCTTTTCCATAAAAAGACAACTTTAATTTGAAGGCATGTATTGATTGTACGGAAAAAAAACATTTACTGGGAACAAACCCTTTCGAGTTTAGGGGAAACTCATGAGTACCCATAGAACCATTCTCATTCGGCTAGAGACCCCTTTTAAAAATTTCCATGCTACGTAACAAAGCTAGCTTTTTTAAGGCTCAAATGAAGTGGTATTTCAGGCAATTCAAAATAGCCATATTTTGCAAACTGCAATGGAAATGCTATGGCTATGTGCTTGTCAGTAGGAACTGGCTCCCTCGTGATGCAGCAGGAGCTACAAGAGCTGTTACTGCATCACATAACTCTTCAAAAGTTGAGCAGATTATCTGGAAGTTCTGAATCCACAATTCCTCTGTGAAATCAGCCCCCACAAATCCCTCATACGTGGCCTCTCCCACGTTTAAGGGGCTTGTCTTTCCATTATGGCTCCATAACTCGCCTATGTGGCCTTGGATTGGAAATAATGACGGCTAGTGTGGTGGCTGCAATAGAAATAAAGCTGCTAATGTTTTGAACATCCATCACTACGCTTCTTGGAATGTTATCATCAGAGGAGAAGTCACAGAACATCACTCAGTGGAGATACAGTCATCTCACAATTGCGTTTTATCGTCATTTTGAAAATATCGCTCAAGTTTTGTACAAATCTGTAATGGAATTTGTTATACTTTTTAGGAAAACTTGGTGATAAATCAAAAAGTAGATGAAAAAAATCGTTTAGTGGATTATTATGTCCTTCACTAAAACTCATTTATGTTATTTGTTTAATTCATTAAATAATGATAAAAGCAGTTAATTTTTCTTCCAAATGTTAGAAAATCTCAATGTTCATATCACTAAGTATCAAAAGCATCCGTGCTGTATGATTGAGTACATCTGGGTATCACAGTGAGGCATTATGCACAGAACACCTACATCTCCCAGGGTATAATGGCTCTTTATTGTTTCGAAAAACGTGGTGATGAGGCAAAAAATGTGTGAAAATGAAGCCAGACGAGCTGTGGAACAAAGGAGATCTTGATAATGAATGGACCGAGTGCAGCCAATTAAATTAATGAGAGCCTACAAAAGCCTCAGGTCTGGCCAAACCCAAATATGGAAAGCCATTAAAGTCTGAGAAGCTTTCTCTAGCACTGATGTGGAGCAACTTTTAACTGTTTGTGTTTGCGGCAGCTGCAGGAGAGCGGCTGCATCGTGAGCGAGAAAGCATGACTAAACCGTCATTAGGACCACTCATCATGTCAAACCACGGGGACAAATATGCTCCTGAATGAATGAAGTTAAGTACGAATGCTGCCCTGATATGAGTTTGCAGACGCTCGTTACCTTGATTTGATCTGATCTCAATAGGCATTCATTAACACCACACTGATAAATCAAGTGAATTTAATTATAAAATATAATATTCACTCAACATGTGTGTACTAGATTTCTCCTGTTTCCTTTTAAAGTCTTCAATAGCAATAATAATTAGTTTACTCAGAGCAAATGCAATGTTGAAAAGGCACTTTCACCACAAAGTGCTTTCAAAATTACTGGCATTTTTGGAAATATATTCACTCCGTAATTATTTTATATCAATTTCGATGTCAGCAGTAACCTTGGCATTTCTTTGCTTGTTTTTAAAAAATGTCTCTTCTCTTTCTCAATGGTCAGTTGCCTTCAGTTTTAGTGCTAAGTGATTAATGTGATTTTTATTTTCTCATTCATTTCGATTTTCTTTAACACTTTGGAACTTGGAGCGACATCACCTTTTTTATGCTGCTTTCAGACACCTTTCACAAGTATTTAAACCTTTGAACTTTGAACAAATTGGTGCAATATCTTTAAAAAACATGGAGAAAAGGCACCAAGCAACTTGGTGAGAAATGTTTAACAAATTGCAAGGAATAAGATTTAGATAATTATTTTTAAAAAGCTAAGGGAAAAGGAAAAAGCAAACGAAAAACTATTTTTATAGCTTATTATTGTAGTTACATACATAAAATAATGTGACAGAACTGTTATATTTTTATGTACTTTTTCCAAATAATTTCCTTTTTCCCCCAAAACTTTCTTATGTTTTCTTTTTTGTCTTTTCTCCTTTTTTTTTTTTTTTTTTTAACTATTTTCAGGTAATTTTCTTGTACTTTTTACTAATTTATTGCTAATTTTCATTTCTTCTTGTGTTGCTCATTGCCTTTTTCCTGTATTTTAGAAATAAAACAAGCCAATTTGCCCATTTAATGTTAAGCACATATTTGGCCTATATAATTATTTATGTATTTATTTTTCTTTTAAGAGCTTTAAAAATGACAAAAAAAACAAAACATGGAATCCAACATGTGTGCAAAATTAGATCAAAAGACAATCGACGTAGAGAAAAACACACATCATCACCAGCACATTGTCACATCCTCACACCATAGCAAAAATGAAGTGGGGTTGTTATTTTGGGCTGCCATGATGTGTTGTGAAGTCAGCTGGCGGGATGATTCCTGCAGCTCACCAACCTCTGTCTGTGTGTGCAGCAGAAGGCCTGGCTCTCCCACCCATTGATCAGGCCTTCTTAATGCAGCGGAGGTGGCTGAGAAATCACCAGACTGACACATGGACGCCGCTCTGACAGCACGGCTGCAGATCGCTTTGATTGCCTCTTTAGCATTTTGCAGATTAAAATCGTATGGAAAACTGGAGGAAGGTGCAATCAATGCAGTGGCGGCGGCCCCTCTGCAGTCACTGCTGTGTCCTCCAGCCTTGCACCACCATGTACTCAGATACACATCAGATATACAAGAGGCAGGCGTGACCTCTGCAACACATTGATCCTTTTATACCTCCAAAACCAATTATAGATTGGATGTCTTCTCAATAATGAGTATTTGTATGGATTTGGCTCAACAGATTTCTTTCGGTTTCCAGGGTCTCAGCTTCAACAAACATCCTGGGATGATGCCTATAAACATTTTTAAGAGGATGTATAGTGCTTTTCTGTATTTTTTTTTCTCTTGTATAGTGTTACAATGAAGGATGTTCGTATTCCATGTGGCCAAATTTCAAATAATGAGGTTAACATCAGCAGAAGTAATCTCTGTAAGCAAAAACCTCAGCTCTCCCACGGCTCAGAACTCTGTCTATAGTGTGGCAGATTTCTTTATATGGACATCACACAGTGTTTACAATGCATAACCTAAACTGCTACATGAGGCTAATGCTAACATCCAAAACTTGGCTGCTGATGTTGTAAATTCTTCCCCTATTTGGGATTATATTCTTGCTGGAACGTTGTGTTCACAAGTTCTTTTGATGATTTTCACAGTAGAAAGTGCTACTAGAAAGCTACTCTGTTAAATATTCTTTTAAAACTCTTGTTTAAACTCTCTTTGCCATAAAATGTAACCCATCCTTTTTGTAGCATCCATGTTGTTCCCACTTTATGACCTCAAACCACATGAACACAACAAAGTTGGAAGAACGACTTCCCAACTCGGAAACTGCGACCTTAAGACATCACATCAAGATAAATAGACCTGAAACTGCTGACCAATCAGAGCAGACTGGGCTTTTTCAGGAGGGGGGCTTAAAGAGACAGGTGCTATACAGAGCGTCTTTTAAAGGGTGAATCTAGGCGTTCCAGCATAGTATGAGGAAAACAAAGTATTTTTTGACAATTTAAAGCATGTAGACATGTTCTAGTGGCAACCTTAAATATAAGTATGAACCAGGAAATGAGCGTAATAGGTTCTCCTTAAGCAAACATTGTTTTTGGGTTAAAGCTGAAAATATGTATTTGGCACCGTCTGTATCCGTAGATGGCTCTTACTTCAGCCAGGAGAGACAAAGTGATGCAGGGCTGCATGTGCCAACGCTGTCAGGTAACTTAATGAAGTTGTTAATTCCTCTGCTGAGTGACTTGTTTGTTGATGTGCCCTGGCCAAGGGCAAAGCAGTGTGTAGCATTAGCATTCCTCTCTTTCTTTTGGCTTCCTCATGAATAACTCAGCCTGTTAAAATTGCCGCATTTACATCTCATTTTACACAAGCGTAGCGCAGCGACCACGACTGGCTCAGCTCGGTTACGCAAGCCAGGCTCTTCCTCCCACCCCCTGCTCCTCATTGTGGCGTGTGTTATCGCAGAGATTCAGGTTGGACGCATCACAAAGCATCACATTCTGAGCGCTGTGGTTATCATGAAGGAGAGCACAACATCAAAAACCTCATATTATGTTAGCAGAAACAACAGGAGCCTGATACGTTAGTTTTTTTCACATGATGTTTCACCACGAGATGGTTTAAAAAGGATTCTATCATCGCATGTTCTCACCGAGTTAGCACAGAATAACTCGATCTGCACTGATCACCCAGAGATCTGGCTGCCGTGCGGCCTGGGAGGCAGCAGCAGGATCAGGGCCGGGGTGGGTGTGAGGTGGGTGACGGTGGTGGTGGAGGGGGCGCACAATAGTGTGTCTGGCAGTTCCGCTAGGCCGCCCACTAATTGAGAAGTCGCTCAGGGGTTCAGCGCAGGCCTCACAGCTCTGCCTATACCATCCAAATAACGCCTGTAAGTGGGGCTGACACCAACCAATCAGCATTTTGAAATCCTGTTTTCCACAGCGCTGCCCCTGCCCCATCACCCCCACCCCTCCACCACTCACTGTTCTAACAGCTGCAGCCAGCTCCAGTCTCCCTGGCTAGCACTCGTCTCCACGTCCTCCTCTCCCGCACCCCGCACCCCCCCCACTTCATCTCCATAAAGGCCTCATTAACCAGGGGTGGCACAGAAGGCCTGGCTGAAGCCCGCCACGTCCGCACACACACCGCCTCGTCCACACACACCACCACACTAATTGCTGGCAAGCTGAGCTGATTGACTGCAGCTCGGGTTCACGCACGCAGACGTGCCGCTTCCACGCTTCCATGGCAGAGCTTGACTCCATCTCACACACTTACATATATACAGGGGACCTTTTATAAAGGCCGATTCACAGTTGTACACAGGCTCTATGCACAGTCTATGCAGGCCTACGCCATTGTGTGTCCGCCTTGCTGTGCACTTACGCCTCCGAAACACTGGTTGGCAGTGGCATCTCCATGACACTGAGTTGGGTGCTTACAAAGTGCATTGATGCATTAATGTCTGATTGATACACACATAAAACATGACTCAATCACGACAACATTAACCCTTAGGGCCCTCTTTAATACGCAGTCTTATCACTCTGCTCACAAAATGCACTTTTTAAAATCAAGCTCCGAAGTCCTTATCATAAATATCAAATATTCAAACATTCTCAGAATTTTACATGCCAAATGTTCTTGGATAAAAAAAAAAAAACAAAAAAAATTTCAATATACTACTACTGTGATATGTCAGTGATTGGCTGCAGCTTTGATTGTGATTGTGATGCACCCAGTGGAAATAGCATGTATTTTCTCCATATGCCAAATATAAATAGAAAAAAGTTTTGCTTTAACTGAGGGAAATGGTTTTTAGTTTACCTAAAGAAACTGCATCCCCACAACGTGTTACGTTTCTGGCAAGGTGCACATCAGGTTTTCTGTAGGTAGGCCTGCAGCAACAATTCAACACAAAAGTACAAACGCCACAAGCAGGCTACAGGATGACTGCTGTCATGCTACTTCTTCTCTGGTGATAACATTCCAAGAAGCATGGTGATGGATGTTCAAAACATTAGCAGCTTTATTTCTATTGCAGCCACCACACTAGTCATCATTATTTCTAATCCAAGGCCACGTAGGTGTGTCACAGCGCCATAATGGAAAGGTAAGCCCCTCATATGTGGGAGTGGCCAAGTACAGAGGAATTGTTGATTCAAAACTTCCAGATGATCCGCTCAACTTTTAAAGGGTTATGTGATGCAATAACACCTTTTGTAGCACTTTCTGCATCATTAGGGAGCCAGTTCCTACTGACAAGCACATAGCCATAGCATCATATGACTTAGAAAAGTCCAAAAAGTGTTTCCATTGCAGTTTTGCAGAATATGGCTTTTTTGAATTGCCTGAATTTTTTTTCAAAATTGACATGATTCTGTAGGGTGGGTATTTTTTATTTGCATTTTCAATTTGTGCAATTTGAGGGTTAATGGAAACCTGCCTATTGATAAACTCTCGAATAACATGCCACAAAAGTAAACGGGCTATGCAAAACCTGGCAGAGGAGGCGGAGCAAGGGAGCTTTTGGCTCTGGCTTCTGAGGAAGGACAAGGTGTGGGGAAAAAAAGGATCTTAAGCAGGTGGCAGTGAGTGGTAGGGAAATGTCCCTACCGCTGCCCCACCACTCAGAGATGTTTTGGCAATAATGGGGCGAAACATCTGAGGTGGATCCCAGCTGCCGATCCTGCAGCCCGCACCATGGCGCCGTTGGAGGTGCGACAGGCAGGTATGCCAAGAAGGTGGAACCACCGGTGCTTACATGTGAAAGAAAAAAATTGACTATATAAATCTCAAAGATTAGAAATAGAAATGTTCAGAAACTAACAGAGTACACTGGCAGAAGAAGTATATTTCTTGGCTAGAAGCACCAATACCACAATGTAGAAAGACTCCACTTGTCAAGTTGAATGCTGGTATCCGAGGACACAGTGACATCCAAACAGGTCAACAACAACAGCCTGTGTCTGCAGTTTTGTATCAGATGATGCAGGTAATGTACAGTTTAAAGTATCATTTAACTACAACAGCGTACTCAGAGACTTAAGTTTTCCTTTCTCCTGACATTTCAGTGTGGCAGTCACACTTTCTTCTGTGACTCAGGTAAACAAAGTCCCTGACACATACGATGCACTTGTTCAGAATTCAGACTAATCAACGTCCTGTTGAGGCTTTAGCTGCAGCATCCCTGCAGCACCTCCCGTGTGTGTGGAGGCCTCAGACAGGATGGAGGCAGAGGTGATGGAGCTCTCAGCCCTCAGACACCGCCTCTCTGAACCTGCAGCAGCAGTCCCCCATCACACCAAACCTCACCTGCCTCAGCTGATCCCGGACCAGAGTGAGGTCTGTGAGGTGCTCTACATCTACATCCACATCTGACTGGATCTTCACTGAGCTGCTGACTACACACACACAAACACACGCACAGGCCAAAGGTCATACTAGAGGGGGAGTGTTTGCCTAACAGGTGCTCTCTCTCTGTCTCTCTGTCTCTCCACCTCTCTGTATATCTCCCTCCGCTGCTCCACCCTCTCACTCCATCCTGTGGTCAGCAGGCACAAATCCAGCCCCTCGTCTGCTCCAGCAGGCTGCATTAATCATGCATGGCCGCATTTGATCCCGCCCGCCACAACACATCTGCTTTTGTCACTTGGAGCAATTTAGCATCAATAGTTGAAAACAGAGAGAAGTGCAGGTTCACAGGGGAAAGGCCTGTCTTCCCTTTCAGGCATCAGACGGCTTCTTCCCCCCAACCCCTCCCGCCCTCCACCACTCTCAATTTTCCAGAGGTGAGGGGGATTTTTTGTGTGTTTTTGGACTGACTCTGAGAGTGTGATTGTATACAGGCTGCAAACTGTGGATGATTCCCAAACACATAGCCCTGAAACAAAACACAAGCCATGCCAAAGCCTGTGGGGCTGATGAGGGGAGGGGGCGCTGCATATCACTGTGTGTCAAACAGCAGGCCTGTTATCATACTCTCACATGCCTGCAGAAGAGAGGTGGCAGCCAAATATGTGGCTGCGCTGCAGCCAGCGGTGTGTTCCAGATGAGGCATGGGGCCGGGCTGCAGAGGCAGTGAGCGCAGAGGAGCCTTTATAAACACACACACACGCACATTAAACATGACAACAAATCGAAACACAGAGTTCAGCAGTGATGCAACTATGGCCAGGTTTAGACGAGAATGGCCCTACTAAAAATGGAAAATTAATTAATTCATTATTAAATGAAAATCTGCATTCAAATGATAACTTTGTGAAAACAGTCCTTGTGTACACAGATCTGTGAAAACAACCAAAAACGCTGCAGTATTCATGCCAGGCCAGTAGTTGGCGGTGTAACTTTGTAATGATTCACCAAAGACGAACACCACGTGCATGCACAAAGTGCGGCCGTGATGCCACAGTTCTTACAGGATCCGTGCATTGCCAGTTTACACAGCGACAGAGGTTGTTATGTTTTCAAAAGATTACACTCTGGAGACCCGGTTTCAGAAATGTGTATTTTCAATTCTGATGCCAAAAAACTACCTTTCATGTCAACATGACACGCCACAGAACAGCATCAGATGAGAATGCATCCAGACAGAGCCATTTGCGGTGATATAATACGCCGCTGGACATCACCTGCCATAACGGAGTGTCAGTATCATATGAGTATGCGGCCATATGGACCCCATGATACGCTGCCAGACAGTGACAGGTTGAAAGGCTGCGGATGACAATGTAATATAAGGAGCATAAAGGTCCCTATAGGCTGGTGGGAGAGGGGGAGGATGGATCCAACAAATTCCGGACTTTCACCCAGGAGTCTGGTGTCCGCTTCCCATCTGAATGTAATGGTTTTTTTTCTGCACCTTACTATATGCCTCTTTTGCCTAATCCTGACTATCCACGTCAGCATGTGAGATTATTGACATTCTGGCATTGGTTGCCATGTGCTTTTGTTGTCTAAACATAACCATGTGCAGCATAATCCACCATGTGTATTTGTTGACGTCTTGGTAGCGGCATCCCAGAACATAGACAGTAGACGAAAGAAAGAAAGATACCTAAAATTTGATATGTAGACATTGAAGTCCACTGCAAAGCGGCAACATGTTACAAGTTGGAATGAGAATGTTTTTTCTCCTGTGCCCTATCCTGGCTTTTCTGTTTGTTTTTCCTTTTTTAATGTATTCATTCATGTTTTATCTGTTTCCTGTTTATATCTGTAGATTTGCTCCTTATGTGTCATGTCTGCTTTTACTTACTGTCTTTGTGTGTTTTGTTGTCTTACTGTTTGTCAGCACCGCCCTGATTAGTTTCACCTGTCTCACTCATCCTGCAGTCCTCTCACCTGTTCCCACTTTCCCTTGTGGTTTCTGAGTCCTTAGGTCTTACTGCTTTTGTCTGTTTTCTGACACAGCTGTCCTGCATCAGCCTTGTCAGTCCTTCCTGCTCCTCTGTTTCTCCCAGCCAATCAGCCCTCTGCCTGTTCCTCCGCTTCATCACCTTCTTCCCCTCACCTGAACTTGTCCGCCCTTTTCCTCCACCTGCACTTCATCCCCTCGTCAGTCCAGTTGGTATTTAAGTTCTGCTTTTCACTTAAGTCTGTTTGATCCTTGTTTTGATTGTGTGTCCACTTTGCTGTTTCCCTGTTCTGCTCTAAAACAAAGAATTATCAGTCTGAATTGTCTGAACTCTCCTGTATTTGGGTCCACCTGCTCTGCATTACATGGCATTTTTGCATCAGCCACTATTGTTCTCCTACATGTTTTGCACGCAGGAGAAGTTTCAATGGCTGCAATCTAAAACCTCACCATCCAGCGTTGGTGAAATGCTTATAAAATCTAAGATTTATTGTGAAAATCTGTGGTCTCAGAGGATAAAACATCAAATAATTTCTTTTTTTTTTTTTTTAACTTTTTTCAGAAAGAAAAACAGCTTGTTTTACATTTTTGTAGACCTAAAGTCCCAACAACAGCTCCTTACAAGTAAAACATAATTCTTTTACAAGTTGTCTAGACACAAAATATTCTCCTAAGATAATATTTTGGGACCAAATAACTTGTGGATAAGGATGATTTGGCAATGACACATGATAAAATGATTAAATGTTTTGCTATTGTTTTAATTTTATTTTTTATATAATTTATTTATTTTTCACAGAGTCTGGCTGTGATGAATAGTGTAATTTTGGTGATGGATTTTGGACAGTTTTTCCTCTAAAAACCACCAAAAATTTTAAAAGGAAAACATTTTTAAATAAAATATAAAAAAATGTCAAAAGTATGCCACTAAATCCTACACACTATGCCTTTAAATGACAATAACATGAAACATGAAAATCCTTTTACATTTGTAATGAATTGTTTAAAGTCTAATTCTTACTCTGCAAATTGCTGCATCTTGAGAAAAATATATATTTCCTCTCAATTTAAAAGCTACTTCAGAGGACATTAAAAGGGAGATTCAGGGTTCAGGAGGTTAACCATGGCCACAGACAAAACACAGTTATTTAAAATACACTCTCCTTTAACCATTTTAACGAAAGTCTGAAACGTTTCGCTTCCTCTCTATCAAAGAACTTCCCACGTAGCAGATTAAAAACGGGCAATACTCAAGACCCAACCTCTCCTTAATCTGCAAAGCCTCGTGGATCATTGCCTAAGAGGAAAAGGGAGGAGGGCGAGCCATTAATATATGCATGGAAATGACCTGCGGCACTCCCCATAAAGAGGGGCCAGCAAAGGTCAAATAGCCTCCAAACTGCACTTGAGTTTAATTAAAAAGACAAAGAAGAGCATAATTTCGGAGAGGACAGGCACAATTACTGTTGGGTGAGAAAGGGGAGCTGGGCTCAGGCTCTTTCAGGAGGCCCGTGTTCCCCTTCCCATAAGGCACAGCGCCATCTTCCCATCCCTTTGATGTCAATACAGAGCATTTATTAGGGCCATAAAGGTTAATCTGGAAGGAGAGAGGATATCAAATAGTTGGGATGAGGAGAGAAATCCACATGAGCTACCACTGCGGAGGGAAGTTAAATTTAGCCCGAGTCCAGTCAGCAGGTAATAGAGTTACCAACATCAACTTGTTTGAAAATGAAAACCTTAAGAAAAAATAGTAATGCTGACACCTTGGCGCCCGTGACCGAGCAGGGCACGGCGGGTTTTTCACACATTTAAAAAAAGGCTTGATTTGCTTGAATGAATTTAACGCAATACGAGTCAATATTCATTACAAAGAGGTCTGGCTGGTCAGAGGGGGTTCGTGACTGGGACGGTCACATGATTTACAATATTACAAAGCATCAGGAGATGATGGATGTGTTCAATTGCACAAAGTAACTGACTCAATGAATTTTTCATTACCCTGGTTGATGTGTTTGGGACACTGAATTAGATAAGGCCACTGATGAAACACTGAGCTGAGGCTGGGTGTGAGGCGGCCCGCAGGAGGCAACACACTCCGAGGACACAAACACACACACACACACACACACACACACACACACACACACACACAGAAACATGAGCAGGTTTGGCCTGTCCATACATGCTGTTAATGACCTGCACTATAATGACTGTTAGAAGGCTCCATGTTCCATTAGCATCATGTCAACAATTAGAAAATCAGGAAGATTTTTCTTGTTTCTACTGGAAGAAAAAATGATGGCATATTAACTTTGACACCTGGATTGTCATCACTTTTCTTGTGCTGAGTTCAGTCACCTTTCACAAGTATCTAAACCTCTGAACCTTGAGCAAATTGGTATAATTTCTTTTGAAAATATGAGGGGAAAAAGGCAATGAGCAACTTGACAAGAAAGGTCTCACAATCCGCAAGAAATTGACACTTTGCAAAATTAGTTTTGAAAAGCTAGGGATGCATTTCTAAAATTAAACTATGTTTATAATTATCACAATCATACATTAAAATAATTTCAAAGAAATGTTATAATTCTGTAAGCACTTTTTCAGATCATTTCCTTGCTTTTTTTCAAACTTTCCCATTTCTTTGTTTTGTTTTGTTTTGTTTTGTTTTGTTTTGTTTTGTTTTGTTTTGTTTTGTTTTGTTTTGTTTTGTTTTTCCTACTTTCCATTTTTTTGTTTTTTGATTTTTTTTCTAATTTTCAGGTCATTGTTATGAACTTTTTAAATTTTTTTGCCAATTTTTGGGTCATTTATTCATCTCTTTGTATACTCTCCCCCTTTATTTTTTTTTTACTTTCCCTTGGGTTTTTTGTCTAATTTAATATCATTGTTATCAACTTTTTTTACTTTTTTTTTTTTGGGTCATTTATTCATCTGCCTGTATACTCTCTATTTAAATCAGAGTCTGGTCGTTTTGGTGATGGCAATACCAGGACTGTTTCTTGTTGAAAAAGGATCTTACTCTGGAATCCTTTCAATAATGTTGTCAGACACTTAGAAAAACAATCTGAGCCTGTCAGTGGACATAAACTAACAGTGCTCAATTGATGATAGTGATTAATTATATAGGCCTAGAAAGAAATTGATGACAGCAATTAATTATATAGGCCTAAATGGATAGATAGAAGGACAGTGTGTGGTTACATCACTGCTCTGGCTGCATGCCAGGCTGTATTATAAGCGGTAAAAAATACAAGCCGGAACAGGTTTCTTAGAGACGACTGACTGCCATTCTCAGGGATCGAAGAGTTAACAGAATAAATAATGTAGGAGTTTTACTCCTCAGACAATCTTTGAGATCATTCCTCTCACTGGAACAGCCTGAACCATCAGACTCTCCTCTCGCTGACCGTGTGGGAGGAATCACTGCGGCAGGACACATCTCAAATCTCCCAAAACAAACAGCAAGAAAAAAAAAAGTAATGCAACAATTTTAGGCCTTTACGCTGAGGCATGAAAATAGTCAGCTATAGGTCTGATAACTGCATGGGGGGAGAATTACCCCCCATTCTATTCCTCAGCACATATCGGATCAAATCATAACATAGACCACTCTGTGAACCCTGACCCCACCAAAACCAATTTCATTTGGAAAGAGACGGGGTGAGAACTGTGCCGTAGTGTCGAGGACGTTGGAGCTGGATTTGTGATTCATGCAAACGGACTGAGGCCTAAAGAAACCTCATGAAAAGGTTACAGGGAGGAAATTGCAGTCAGAACTATCTAAAAGGAGCATGAACATGTGGGATTCAGACATACTGTATTTCGGTATGAGTCGTGCTGTAAAGCAATTTCAGGGTGCAAAATGCTGTCCTGCTTTGAACTGTATTTACTCATAACTGCTGACATTTAGACCACGCTTTCAAACTTTAATCACACCTACTGTATTTCACCAAAACTGCACCGTTGTTGCCTGAAATCAGACAAAACTGTCAACTTGTTATACTCGGCTTTCATCTTCAGTCTGACATTGCATCTACTCAGCCTGTTCTTATTCCAAAGTCATCATTTACCACCGCTTTGTTAGTGATTTGAAAAGTGAAATTTCGTGACAGTATGATACGCCAGTTGGCACATGGCTTGGCTGTATAACACACAAATGGCAGGTGTCAGTTCATAATGCGGCCGGAAGGAATCTGACGTGGCCATATGATATGCCACTGGATGGCATCAGGTTGAAACGCTGACACTATAGTCTCTATAGGGTGGACAAGAGGGGCGACAGATGGGTCCAACAAACCCTGGACTTTCACCCAGGAGCCTGGTGTTTTGTTTTCTGTGAATGTATTGCCAAACCATGATGTTTTTTTTCAAAACCTAATGTGCATTTGTTGCAAAAACCCAACCATGTGCTGTTGTTGACATATCTGGTTGCCATGTGCTTTTGTTGCCTATTCCTAACCATGTTCTTTTGCTGACATCCTGGCACTTGTTATGGCATACCGGAACGTCAACAGCAGACACAAGAGGATACCTAGAGCGTAATATGTAGACGCTGAAGTCCACTGACAAAGCGGCAGTATATGATGACTTGTGATGAGAACATTTTTGTCCACTCTAACCGATTTCTGGGGGGATGGGGGTTTGATTTTTCCAAACTAATCACTAGAGACCCATATATACCCCTAAATCTTCAGTCCAACACTAATGCGAAGCCATAACGTGCCTGGGTTTTCAGAGTTTAGCAGAGCAACGACATTGTAACAACATGACTGGCTGTCTGTTTTCAGCTGATGCCATTCAGTGACATATCATACAGCCACAAAAGGTGGCTTTTGCTGTCAGAATCTTATGCAAAAATCATTGCAAAAGTGATGTATTTGATTACTTCAAAATGAGAACAGGCTAAAACAGCTCACCTCCAACAGGTTAACTTTTTTTTACCTGTCTGCTGTGTAATGGAAAAACACCTTTAGCCAGGCACACTTCTTGACAATGCTTTAAAACAGCTTGACAGTTGGTGGGTTTCCATTAACCCTTGAATTGCGCAAACTGAAATTGGGAATGTAAAATATGCCTAATGGAAACACATCATTATAAAAAAAAAATCTATCACAAAAAAGCATTTATGCTCATATGAGGTGATATTTCAGGCGATTTGAAAGACCGTATTTCAGCAAACTGCAATGGAAACACTTTTTTGGCTTTTCTAGGTCACATGATGCTATGGCTATGTGCTTGTCAGTAGGAACTGGCTCCCGCATGATGCAGCAGGAGCTACAAGAGCTGTTACTGCATCACATAAAAAGTTGAGCGGATTATCTGGAAGTTTTAAATCCACAATTCCTTGTGAATTCCATGAAAATCTGGACTATCACCTCCCAGAAATCCCTCATATGTGGCTGCTCCCACGTATAAGGGGGTTGCCTTTCCATTATGGCTCCATAACACGGATTGGAAATAATGACAGCTAGTGTGGTGGCTGCAATAGAAACAAAGCTGCTAATGTTTTGAACATCCATCACCATGCTTCTTAGAATGCTATCGCCAGAGGAGAAGTTGCAGAACATCACTCAGTGGAAACACAGTCATCTCGCAATTGTGTTTTATCGACATTTCGAAAAATATCGCTTAAGTTTTGCACAAATGTGTAATGGAAATGAATGACTGAATGCCCACCCAATGACGTTAGTTATTTTAGTTCGTTAATTGCTAGTTCCCCTGTGGCGCTCATTGTCTCTTTTTATTTTAACCGAAAGACGAAAGTTTCATGTGATGATGCCAAACCAGAATCAGTCAGCTGGAGCTCAGTGGTGTGGGCAGATTGAAAGGTCTGGACCCAGGCAAGCCATGTTGTGCTGCTCAGCTGAAACACCCATAAAACCCCCATGAATCCCACTAACTAGCAACGTCCCATAATTTGCCTGGTGATTAGCATTTCTCCCATTTCCATCCCCTCCCTCCCCCTCCGGTGGCCCTGCACTCACAAGCCATTTTGAATTTAAAGCCGCCATCAGAAGTTTAACGACAAAGCAAGGGGCTGCGGAGAAAGAGACAGGGAGAAAAGGGTGTTGAAAGTTATAGCCCCGACCTATTCATATTCTAATACCTTCAGCTCAGTGGTAAAGGTATGCTTAAAAGCGCCAGGTGGTGACATCTTAATTTTTCACGGCCGGAGAATGTGGCTGCCGCGGCTCTCCCCTCTCTCCCCCCATGCATTATTCTTGCTTTAAGCAGCGCGTCTCCTCAGGGGGAAGGGGGGTATTGTTTTACAACGCACCCAGCTGCGGCCTACTTGCCTTGCCCGCGGTTCTTTTCAAGGAGTTGTCTTGGGTGACCCCTCTCTCTGGCAGTTATTAATAATAACACGTGCCGGGGAATAGTTCACCTTGTAGCGCTGAGGCCGCCTCGCTGCTGCGTGTATGTCTAGCCTCATACAGAGGAGTCTCCGGGGGGAAGGAAGCGAGGTGTGTGTGTGTGTTTGAGCTATAGGAAGCGAGAAACACACAAAAGACATCAAACAAAGTTTCCCCCTTGTATGTAATTAGAATCAGGTAATCATCTATGGCCGCTCTAAAGTGATGGAGAGCCTGATTAGCAGCATCAAAGAAGGCCAAGAGGGCCGAGACTTAAGAGGGAGATGGAGAGGTGTGTGTGTGTGTGTGTGTGTGTACGTGTGTGTGCATGTGCGTGTACGTGTGTGTTTGAAAGATGAAGGAATAAGAAGGTAAAGTGGCGAGGCTGACAGACCGAGTGCTGCATTCTCCACCTATGAGTCCCATTAAAAGCTGGAGAGGGAGAGGCCCTTTCTGCATGCTGAGTGTTCTATTGTAATAACAAGCAGCGGAGGCAGGATTCAATCTGGGGCCTGAATGAACGGACGCATTCCAGGCAAATTCTCCCCCCCTCAAAGTGCTCAAGTGATTAAAAAAAAACTGCTTCTTTTGGAGGCCTCGACAAAAATAAAAAAGATTTTGTCCTAAAAGACATTAAACACAAATGTCTGCATACCAGTTTTAAAACTTAACCTTGGGGCAGTTTTTTATATAGAGCTTCAATAAATGCACGTAATTTGAGAAATCAAACACATGGTTGAGCTAAAGCCTGTCAGTCCGTCAGTGTGTGAGTGACTTGACTAAAGTGCAGTTAACTCGGCGCCACTCCGCCGTTGTCACGCCAAAGAAAAACTAAAAAGTGGCGAGGCACAAGGACAGAGTAAGTAATGATGGTGGCATTCACTGACACAGCAGGCACTGTAACCTTTTAGAGAACCACATCTTTCAAAAAACACAAACCCTCCCCATTCTCTGCGAGAAAAAAACAATTACAGCACAGGTGCAGTCACACGAAATAAAGACAGAAACATTATGTTTGATGTCGCTCTCTGAAGGTTGTTCTATTGTTGGTTTTTCATAATTTTGTATTAATTATTGGTTACTTCTGTCTGTCTAGCTTACATTTTTGAACCACAAGGTATCATGACCAGTAACACAGTAATTTGGTCCAGCATCAAACCCAGTCTAATTTTGCACTCTCTGTACAAGGAAATGCACATGCAGGAAATGCCATGTGATAACTAAACATCCAAATTTTAATGTCCAGACACACCAAACAAACATAAAAAAAACTACCAGGCTTTGGTTGAGTCGCCTGTGTCTCAGCCAAAAAGTTTCACTTGAACACACCCCAAAGACTACATCCAACTTGTACGTATGTTTTGCACTCACATAAGAGTAAATAACTCTCCAAACCACCCGGCGGTGGTAGTTCGCCCTCGAAAAGGGAAACCAGAAGACTGGCAGGACAAATTCAAGACAGTTTCCATTTGCACATTACTAACATAACCCAATGTTGAAAGAGGTACACAGTATACCAGAGTATTTAGAAATCCCGCACGAATGTTTTTCTGCACCGTCATAAATACAGGCGCTCCTCTTTCTATTAATCTTATTGTACGTAGTGCACAGAACACTACGTTACAGAGCTGTAAACAGTTGGCAGCCAGCAGGCAGAGACAGACTGTGGGGAATAATAGCATGGGTTTTTTTTACACCTAACTTGGTAAATTAAGGATTTATTTCAACCAAACTGAAGCTGGTGATTGTTGGAACAGTGGACTTACTTACTAGATCACTTGCAAGAGTAACCAAGATGGTTTGGATGAGTTTAATTTTGTCTCTGTCGAGTTTGAATGAAATGTGTTTCATGATGAGTTAACAAGGCAATTAAGCAACACAGTCTTCTGTGACCGAAAGAAACTTGAATTCAAATTATGTGCATTTGTGTTTCTCTGTTTAAAAAAGAAAATAAGTGTGAGAATATGACTTTTCTTGACATCTTGTTGTCAAGAGTGCCTATTTATTAGTTTGAAAAGCAGGTAGGTAGTAGAAAAGTAGAAAATAGTAGAAAGAAGTGGAAACGAGTAGTATTTGACAACCTGGGAAAGGGAACAAGTTGACATGCTTGTCCTGCACTGGGTCCACGTTCCCCTCAAACTGTCTTCTGGCAACTTTGGATCCACTGAGAAATCTCACATATTTTACATCAATTTCCAAGCTGTCGAGAGAACAGCCACTGATTTCCATTCTGTTCCATAAAGTATGTAAATGAACTTCGTAGAGACGTGTAAACATATGGTTATTCATCAGCGAACATCATGTCTGCAATTATTTTTTTGACAGACCGAAGTTATGTTATCATTGTGTGGCAATTTAAAAATCAGCCTGCACTCCCAACTTCCAACTGAGTCAGTAAGAAGCAAACATGACGTTCATCAGTGACCCTGTCAAAAGGAAGGCTGCTGATTACATCCATCGACATTGTTTTTAATATCTGCACAGATCAGCTACACTATGGATAGGGGTACATGGAAAGATCCTGGATGCCCATCTATGTCAATTCATGCACAACCATCAAATATGAACATTATTCGCAGAGATTGTGGGTAAGCTGTAATTATGGAAAATTGTACTACTACTGCATTTTTGGTGACTTTAAAAACAAATTGATAATTTCTATTTCTTTAAACCTTTTTTTAAAGATTACCAATTTGGCTTTTCTCAAACCTTTTCGATGATTTTCTTTTTTTTTTATTTTGGGGGAAAAAAAATTGTGACCCGTGGGCCAATCAAAATAAAAAATGTTAAAATTACACCACTTATCACAGCTAGAAACTGTAAAAACATAAAATTTAAAAATTATTTTGACATTTCCACACAAATCATATGGCATAAAACGCCTTATGCATTTTCCCCAAGTCACTTAGGGAGGCAAAAGGAAAAAACTTTGTAGCTTTCGGGAAATTAAAAAAAAACAAAACAGTCCTCTGATAAATAAAGAACAGTCCCTTAGGCCTACTCTTATATTATTATATATATGTATATTCATGTTTAGGCTATTTAAAATTCATTTTGGGCTAAAGCCTCGGACACACAGGCCTAATAATGCTTCTGCTAACAGATACAAAACACTTCCATGATTGTACTCTCTCAGCAGAACTCTGCTGCAGACAGGGCACAGTAGCTGAAGACGAGTGTGCTGTGGTGTCATTGACCAGCGGCCCGACTAAGGATGTCCTCGTGCCCTTCAGTGTTAGTTGGGAGAACAGCTGAACATCTGCGCTAGTCATTAGAGAAAGAGGAGCTGGCCTGAATCTTTCAGCCTGCAGAGAATCAGGGAGGAGAGAGCTGATGACAAACTACACCCGGCCTTCTGCAAATCTCCCAGGAGCACGGCTATCGTCGAGCAAGCGGGATGTTGTGCAGTGGCTACTCTGAAAATCACGGGCTTTGGGCTCTTTGTGGAGCTGTTTGCCATCCATCGTTGCCACAACAGTGACTGATCTCGCTGGGAGTCCGGCCCACTGCATGGAATGAGTGTAATTTGGGTAGAACTAAGCTGTATCTTTAGCCTGATATTCACGCTGAATGGCCTTTTAATTACAGCTCCATTATTCGCTCTGACACTGACTACTCTTTTGCTGCTTCCTCTCTCTCTTTTTTGTGTGTGGGTTTTTATTTTTCATAACTAATCACTGCTGAGTGATGTGTCCTGCTGCTCTTACATCATTATCAGTAAAGCTACATTAGCCAGTGTACAGTTAGCAGCACTCACTCCTGCAGGCCGAGGAGAAGCCTGTCAGAAACTTGGACATGTGCTAGTTATTAACCCTTTGAAGCCTGAGCAAACTAGCTTCAATCCTTTAAAAGCATGGAAAGAAGGCAAGGAGAAACTTAAAAATAAATGGCTAAAGAATTAGCAAGAAATTAGTGAAAAGCTACAAGAAAAGTACCTTAAAATAAGCATCAAAAAAAGGAAGGTAAAACATAACACCCGATCTTTTAAAAAAGAAAGAAAATTTAAAAAAAAAAAATTCTTCCTATAACGTAATTTTAAATATATGTTGTAAGATTTATAGATATAGTTTTCTGATCATTTTTCCCTTGGTTTTTTTTTTTTTGATAATCCAATAATCCCCACCAGTTTATTATAGGGCATTTTTTGTTACCTTTTACCTTTTTCTTTTTTTGCAATTTGTGAGACTTTTCTTGCCAAGTTGCACATTGCATTTCATCCCATGTATTCACAAGAAATCTAACCAAATTTCTCAGGTTTCAATGCTTATGCAAGGCATCTGAATGCACCACAAAACTAATGTCAATCCAGGTGTTAAATGGTATTCATAGTGGCCAGGGCTTGAAATAATACAAGCATTTGCACAACAGTGCATGTAAAGTTTCCGAGTTGGTACAGCTGCCAACTCTCATGCACTAGGCTGACTTTTTACACACTTTCAAACTGGAAACAAAACTATTACTTATATCTGATAAGTCTGCGGACTAAAGAAGACACTGAAAGAGTTAGCTCTAACAGAATATTTCAACACGGTAGCCGGTTCACACACTTTCTTATGGTGCAGCTAACAATTTGTTCCAACAACCCAGAGTGCACAAAATTGAAAAATCTGTTTCATCTACTATGATCTACAATACAAAGCCCCTAAAGTCCTGACAGTTTTTTTTTTATCTTGTGTATGCAAATAAGCCCATTATCTCAAGCTAATAGGCAAATATACCTTGAGTGCACAAAATAAAAATTAAAAAATAACATTCCGGCACTTCAGGGGCTCCATAGCACGGGTCTCCAAATCAGTAAAGATCCACTTTTTATCTGTTTCATCTACTACTGTGTGGATATAGTTACAGTTTTAGCACAAAAAGCTTCCACATTTTTCATATATAAATACAAAAAAATGTATTATGTTTCAATAGGGAGAATAATAAGTGACATGTGCCTGTTATTACCACTTCCAGCTCACATTTAATCTCTACAAGCCATAAAAAAAGGGGTATTGATGATACAAAGTTCTTACAGGTGATTTTTTGTTTATATATTTTTTTGTCTTGTGTTAGTTAAGTTAACCTACAAGACATTTAACTTGACTACACAAAATAAAAAGAATGCCAACTTTTGGCACTGTAGGGACTCCGTAGAGGGGCCGCTGAATCAGTGGAGTGGACGTTGAAAAGGTTCAGAATCGGCCCTTAAACACTTCATTTGAACGTGTGCGTCTGAGCTAAAGGGAAAAAAAAGTATATTTTGCTTTACTTTGTGAGTAATCACACAGCGAACAGTTTTTTATATTAAAGGTGTGACATGTGTTCATAGGGAAGAATGTATCTAAATGAGATTTCTGAAAAGAATAGATGAGTTTCAGACAGCCCGAGCCTTTCCTCCTCACTCCCTGCCGCTCCCCGGAGATAAAGCTTGACTTGATGTCACAGTCACGCCTGACGCCGACATACAAACTGACAACGCGTCATAAGCCCGATGCAAGATGAAAAAAAGATACATTTTTCATTTACATTTACATACATGGTTATACAAGGTGGCTGTAGACTGCAAAGTTGATTCTGGAGGAGGAGGAGGAGGAAAAATGCAAGTTATTACACTGAACCATGCTCTACATGTTGGTTATCTCTCACTGATAGCCAGCTTTCCAAAACGTTAATAAATCCAGCCATGTTGACGGCTCTGTGAGTTTGCTTGCATTTACAATCTTAGTAAAACCACTGTAGAGGAAAATTGAAGTTGGATTAAAAAAATGAATGAATAGATAGATAAATAAATAAGTGTTCTCCTGGTGCTGTCTTTAAAATGGATGCCTGGAATTTACAGTTTTCCATTAACTGATGCCCAACAGCTTTTTCACGCCTGCACCCGGCCTTGGAGCCAGCGCTGGTGCTGTGTGTGTGTGTGTGTGTGTGTGTGTGTGTGTGTGTGTGTGTGTGTGTGTGCGGTGGCACTCAGCAGGCCGCCGTGCCGCAGTCTTCATTTTCTCAGCGTTTTTTAACTTAAATGTGTCAGTCTGTCTGCTCTCCTCCCCTCCTCTGGGCTTTCAAACATTATCGCCGTGCAGTGCGAAAATCACACATCAGCATAAACAGTGGTGTCGCGCTATTACCAGTATCATCAATGGAGGCTTTGGTTTCAAAGGGATCATTTGTTGATAAAATGTTCTTGCTGCATTCCTCCATATTCAGAGAGAGCAAAGCACAAATCAAGCTCCGGGAGATAATACCTGTAATTATGTTTGCAGTCGCAGCTTTATGAAGGCACGGTCTTGGTTTACACACACACACAAATTCCTCCCTGTACATCACATTTGATCAAGTTTTTCCTTCCCCGTATTCCTCAGTTGTTTGTTGCGATAAAGGATTATTATTTCTCTGCTGGTGGGATCACATCGCTCATGGTTGTAGACCCCTGAAGAATTCTATTAACCCTGGTTATGTCAGGCCTAATAACATGCCACCCTGCTAAGCAGAAAAGGATTGACTTGGAGAAGAGGTGGAGGGGGGAGGGGGGGGGGGGGGGTGTAATGAAGGCCCAAATAATTTGCTGGTAAAGCCAACAGAATATAAAAACGCACTAAATGTGGAGTCATCCTTATTTTTTTCTCTCCTGTTGCTAACCTGGGCTGACACACGGAGATAAACATAAGTAGAAATAATATATTTGAGCTTTTGAGTAAGGGAATGTGTGTGTGTGTGTGTGTGTGTGTGTGTGTGTGTGTAAAATTGCATTGCTTTGTGAAGCTGCAGCCATTGATTGCCTCAGTGATGGAGCCGGGCCCTTTTTTTTTTATTTTTTTATTCTTTGTTGCTCTGCAGATCAGATGTGGAGTACTGCGGTTTGCTATATTTGCCATTCATTAGCCAGCAGTGAGGAGATGTCAGGGCGCATTCGCAGGCGGGCCACTCGCGTGATAGCGAGCGTCAAATCAATTCAGTCACCTTGAACTTTGGAGATGAAAGAATAACATGTTGGAATTGGTCTTCCTCTTAGCCTGCACGCCTGTTCGGAGGCGCTCGGCCCCGAGCTGCTATACTGTATGCATTGCTGTTTGGGAAAACAATGTCCACATCGACTGATTCTGTGATGACATTTACAGTTTTTGTTCTGAAGCTTTGCTGCGCTGTAGCCAGCAGGGCAAGAAAAGGCTTTTGGACACTTTTTAATGGACCTGGTGCTGAAATTGAGCTTTGAATAAAGTTACACGAGACTATAAGCCTTTTCAAACTGAGGACAAAACAAAAAAACTAAAAATACAGGATATTTGTCAACCATCTTTTTGTGTTCAAACTAGGCTTGGGTGGTTTTCAGCTTTTCAGACTAATGAATACATGATAGAACCTCAGAAAATGTTAAGAAAACCAATATTATCACACCTATGTTCCTCATTAATCCCTTGAAACCCAAGCAAATTGACTTGATTTCTTTAAAAACATGAGAGAGAGGCAATGAGCAGCTTAAGAGGAAATGAATGAAAATTTGCAAGAATTTTCTTCTTTTTAAGTAAAAGAAAATTACCTGAAAATTTACAACAAAGAAACAAAAAAAGACCTGAAAATATCATGCAAATGTAAATTAATATAATGTAATTATGATGATTATATAGACGTTCTCTAGATTCTTTTTTTTTAACCTAGATATCTTTCTCTAGCTTTTTCTTTTTTATTTTTTTCTAAATCCTTTTTGAACAATTTTTTTACAAGTTGCAGTTATATTTGCTTTTCCCCCCTGTTTTTGGAAGAAATCTAACCAACTTGTTGGGGATTCAAAGGTTTAAATATCTGTGAAACACATCTAAAAGCAGCACAATAAAAGTGATGTCCATCCAGGTTTCAAAGGGTTAAACAGAGAAATACAACTGTATAGCTTTTGAATTAAACTTTCTCTCTTTCACAAAAGACTGACAAGGCTTTAATGCTTCATTGACTCATCATAACACACTCAATTCAAACTCAACAGAAACAAAATAAAAGTCACCCAAACCGTCTTTGTTATTTGTGAGCAATCTAGTCAGTAAGTCCGCTGTTCCAACAATCACCAGCTCTGGTTTGGTCAAAATATATCCTTAATGCACCAAGTGGACGTAAAAAACAAGCCTATTTTTCTACACTCTCTTTCTGCCTGCTGGCCGCCGGCTGTTTACAGTCCTGTAACTTAGCTTAGCTGAATGTTCCGCCAGTGGAGACTGGAGACTGAGCTCTGATGGTGCCTGCTGTGCACTACATACAATGAATTTATAAGAAAATGGAGCACCTGTATTTATGATGGTACTGGAAAAAAAAAATACCGTTAGGATTTCTGAATACCCTAGCATACCATAATACCGTGATACCGCCCAAGTGTGGTTAAAACCTTACACCCCAAGATCAACACCAATAACTGTGTGACATCCATTACACCAAAAATTAAATGCTCGCACCGACACACAATGATTGAGTCATTGTTTTTACTACAATAAACCTACATTCAACTCTACACACTGCAAAATAGCTCATTATTCTAACTGTGCTTTTCCTCTGACTATTTTTGTTTGGTCTTAAAAGATCGTAAGATATCCAAGGACTGCAATAAGGGAAAATCTACCACCATTCTGTATTTTTCATTGTTAACAAATGTCATTAAAAGACCTGAACCATCAGTGTGTTGGTCCATCTTTCAACACGACAATTAGTTCCTCTTAGGTAAGTTTTTAAAAAGTTTTTTCCAAAAACAGAAGGTCACTGTAGTTTTTAGCGAACATTAAACAAACAGGACGAAATGGTTCATTTGTTGGGGACTGTTTTAAGCAGTGGATATTTGGTGCTCTAAGTGAGTATTTGTGGCAGCAGGATGGTGTGTGTGGGACTGAGTCAAAATAAACTACAGTTTGTATTCATGGTAATGATGGACCCAGTTCAACAGTAATTTTAGGGTTAGATTTGTCACTGAGTAGAGTTATATATCTGGTCTGTGTATGTGTGCGTGGCAAAAAAAAAAGGCAGCCTTTATAGCCAAAAAATGCAGTACTTTATGTCCATCCTTTACTGGTTACCAGGATTTTTCCATTGGTGTCATCAGAAATTCCCCTAAAAAGCAGTTCACTGAACATTGCAAACAAAACTCTACACACACATTACTGTGTCTCTGTGTAATTGTGTAGCATCAGACTGACCACCAGCTGTGGTGCTGACTGAAGCTTCTGTACAACCCAACAAGCCCTGTGAAGACATTTACAGTGAGCACCCTAATATTTAGCTTGTGGAAACTGAGCTAACTAATCACATTCTGCAACAAAATGAGGACACACACAAAAAAAAGAAAAGAGAGGGTCTGCTCCTGCCCCGGAAGACTCACACATACACTCCTCCACACAATTATTTCACACAAAACTACAGTAAATCACTACAGTTATTCTGCTGTCAGACATTTGAAGTGCTTTACTCTTTAGCTGCAGGCTTAAAAAGTATGCACTGTGAACCTTATTAAGTAGGAATAAATTTAAAAACAGTCTCACAGAAATATGTGCAATAGACACAACCTCTTAACAAAGAACAGAGAACAGAAGAAATACTTATGTTTAGGAAAACTGCATGGGACACACGTGATGTAACTTTATGTAGTTTGTGTTGTTACCTAAGTATATTCATTGTATTTTGTATAGTTACATAAAGTCTGCAAAGTTACAAAACTACCTTAACGTTCACACCGGACACAAACAGCAGTTTCCCGGTTGAAAGTCCATGTTTATTTGACCAGTCCATGCCCACTCCCACCTGCCTAAACTTTCTCAGTCTTTACATTTAATGTGTTTCGACCACAAAAACAAAAAGAAAAAAAAAGATTCTCATGGACTTTGTATTGGCATTGTTTTCAATGTTACCAGCACGTAACTTTCACACATTTTGTGTCCATTTCACAAATTTCTAAGAGACAGGGCTGAAATATAACATAAATAAATATTAAATTGAACTCTGGGTGGGCTAATACATAGAATTAAAGGACTCAGATTGTTATGCAGAAAAAATATTATCTTACTATTTAACAACACTTTGATGATGGGATGTCTATTAGCCACTGACAGTGTTGCACGTCATCTAAAGTGGGCTGCAAGCACGGCCGACTGTGAGGAAAGGAGGAAGCGCAAAGCGTATTCAGTCTATTAATCACATTGTTAAAGTACATAATTTGCAATTAAGCTGTTGCTAAAGTAAACATTAGATGTTATAATACCTGTACATGTCGAAATATCATATGAAAGATTTACAGCTTCTACTCAGGATTTTTGCAAAAATATCCATCCATCGGAATGGACGGTGGATCTAAATGTCAGCAGAAAATGATTAGGGGAAATGCAGTTTATATAGGCTTTTATTGCATCTTATTAATTATGTTAATTTTTTATATTATATTATATAAATTATTCATGAAAAAGAAATAATGTCACATTTTTTGTTTAAAAAAAAGAAAATTTATTGTCATTTTTGCTTTTAGGAGATTTCTGCGACAGGATTTTTTTTTTTTATATCCTACATACATACATACATACATACATATATATATATATATATATATATATATATATATATATATATACACATAAACACACACACACATATATCAGCATATTTAGAGTAGCATTGACTTTGTTTTTTGACATTTCACATTTTACCCCTGCACACACACACACACACACACACACACACACACACACACACACACACACACACACACACACACACACACACACACACACACACACACACACACACACTTAGTCTTTTGCTCAAGGACACCTCAACATGTGGACCCTCCAGTTAATGGATGACCCTAGCGGCCATCTGAGCAACAGTCATGACCGCATTACCCTCGCTTATTTTTTCAGCCATGTGTTTCTATATGAAAGTATAAATACATGTAGCTGGAAACACACTTTACTTAACAATAAAAAGTGTCTGCACCTGCCTGACTGCACATCCAGCCAGTGTGAGTGCTCAGGCTGAGTAAGTGAGCCTGACTGCAGGCTGATAATCCCTCAAAACCTTTTGGTTATTCTCTGGCTGAAAGCATGTTAGTCTACAGCGCCTAACAGAGTGTGCCGTGGCCTGCACACACACACACAAAAAACACACACACCGTCTGACATACATTTTCTAACCAACCACTTACTTGGTCTAAAAACAATGTCAACAAAATCAGCTTTTTAGAATGTATTTAAGCAGACAAATTCTTAAATCTTACTATAATATGACTTTTTAATGTTATTTTGGACATCATCCAATAGTATGAAAGTCATAGTATAATTTATCGTCCAAAATCACATTAAAAAGAAGTCACAGTATGATATACTATGTAGAATGACAGAGACCAGCCATAGTATTGTGTGTCTTTAAAAACAGCACCAAAACATTGTAGTATAGTATAAAATGGTTTTAAAAAAATGATAGTATAGTATGTTTTCCAAAATAGCATAAAAAGTCATAGTATAATATGTTCTCCCAAATTACATTAGAAAAGCCATAGTATGGTATGCTATCCAAAACAGCAAAGAAAATACTGTCATCCCTTTGTGTTTTTAACACATTCACGTCAGTCAATATCAAAACTGCAGCGGATGTTTTAAATTGATAGTAACTTTAATCTTCTACAGTCTTGTCTCTCAGAAACCAGCTCGCCTCACATCTTTCTCCAGCTGAATGGCGGTAAATCAGAATTCACTATATGTGTACAGCATGTCTGCGGAAAGCTCTACACGTGTCAGGCCTCCATAAACTACAAATCCCTATGTAAACAACTTTAAAGCCTGCAGCTGTTTGTCTCTCAGCAGGTCTCAGTACGACCAGCAAAACCCAGGCAGCTCGGAGGAGAAAAATCATCTTGTACTGCCTGACTGAAAAAACTCCATCTTAACCTCACTTGCTAATGTGTGTGTGTGTGTGTGTGTGTGTGTGTATAATTTTGCATTCAAAAATAGGGACAAATATGGTTATCAAAGGTACATTAATACCTCTGATAAATTCTAAGAAAACAGTCATATAAACTAAAACTAAATAATGAATAAAAAATAAAATAGGAAAAGCGTTGAAATAATCCCTCTTCCAGTTCACATACTATACCTTTTTAAAGGTTACTAGACCTTTTTTAATACATGTAAGTATAAGTATACTCACATGTATTACTAAAGAGTTTGTTAAAGATGCAAAAACAAAGTTAAGGTTCAGCAATGAGGGCACCCTTTGGTTGATGTATGCGTCACAGATTGAAACTTCAAATATCATTTTGACTAGGTATTCTGCTAACTGATACAAACATTAATCAACTGTAATGCAGGACTTAAAAAACACACTGTACTCCTGCAAATAAAAACTTAAACCTTCTGTGAATATACACACACTGTCTGTTCCAGAGAGTAAACCAGTAAGTGAACTCCAGCAAATAAATTCATTTGAGACAACAATCAGTTGCGATGAATTGGGTTCCCACACATTTCAATGGACAAAATTTCCAAACGTTTCCATGACTTTTAAAGAACCCAAAAAGTTGTCACAGACTCATTTTTGAGCTTTGTTACGTCAACAGCTACAGGAAAATTATTTGCCATTCTGTTCTATTATGTGGAAGATTGTACATTGAACATTATTGTAACAACAAATTCTATGACTTTTCCAGGCCTGGAATGTGTCTGCAAAAATTCATGACTTTTCCAGGTTTTTAATAACCTCAGGAACATTGAATAAAGGCTTATGCTTTCTATCTGTGTTCACCCTCTACCACATTGCTGGGTGGGCGGGCACATATGAAATAGGGATATTTGGGAACAAAGTGAGCTATCTGGAGTGATGGTAATGACTCCTTGCATTTGTTTATGCAACTTGTCTTCTCAAATTCAGTCAACTTAAAATTTTAAGGCAGCCTGGGCACTAGCTTTTTTTGTTAAAGCAAAAAGGGTTTTTTTTTTCGTGTAACAAAAAGTTTGGAATCATTGTAAGTTGAAATTATCTCCTAAGTTCTTTGTGTTCCTTTTGAAAATAAATCAAATAAAGGTGAGATTTTCTATGCAGTTGCAGTGCAGCCTACCGCGAAAGTGTCTGAAAGGTTGGGAACATGGCTTGCCTTGACTAAAAACTGAGTCAACGCTACTTTGTGTAAATATTTATCGTTACACTTTATAATTTTCCAAGTGTTCCATTTTGCTGATGCTCTTTTAAGATCACAATTGCTGTCAGTTTCACTAAAAACGTGGTAAGTGGCCGTACTTCAAAGTTGGAATGTTTCTCACCCTTTTGAAACCTTGAACCACATATTGTTTTTATTTCTTGCAGAAACATGGGGAGAAGGTAATGAGCAACTTAGCAAAGCCTGGACCTGAAGTTAGGAAGAAATCAGTGAAAAAGATACAAAAAAAATTACCTGAAAATAAGCAAAGAAATAATAATAATAACATTTAAATAAAAAGGAAAGAAAAGTGGGGGAAGTGCTAAAAGTAAATAAATAAAATAAATACATTTGCATCTATTTATTTGTGTAACGTAATCTTAAATATATAATTATATTAATTATAAATATAGTTTTCTGGACATTTTTGTGATCATTTTCTGATTATCCTCACCCCTTTTAAGAAACTAATTTTCAGATAATTTTTTTGTCACCTTTTATTAGTTTCTCGCCATTGAAATTCACAATTCTTGTCAAGGTAGTCATTGCCTTTTCACATGTTTTAGAAAGAAATCCCACCAGTTGACTTGGGTTTTAAAGGTTTAAATACACAAGAGAAATGACGTTGATCCAGATTTCAGACGGTTAAGACAAAGGTAAATTCTACATGTATATAAAACTCAATTCACCTTAATTCACCCTAAATGTTTCCTCATTGTCAAACAGGCCTGGCTCTGATTAAAAAAGGCAGCATATTTGAAGCTAATTTGAGACTGTGAGAGGCAGATAAAGAGAAACAGAACAAAAACATAATTTATGGAAATTGAGTCACATGAGACTCCTTAGACGCTTCTATTGATGTTTGCTGAATAAAAAAAAAAAACAATGGTAAAGTACAAGAGAAAGCTAGCAAAATATACACATATATTTAACTCATTTTAAAAGCCATACCATCGTTTACATGTCAAATTTACGGCTGTCTAATTTAACCATTTCAAATCTTAACAAGCTGGCTTGTTTTACTTTAAAAACATGGAAAGAAGTCAATGAGCCAAAAGTGAAATAAAGAAAATTACCTGTGTTTACAAAGAAAGAAGTAAAACAACAACAAGAAGATTTGGAAAAGTGCTTAATAATTAAAATAGTTCTGTAACAAAACTTTAAATATGTAATCATGACGATTACAAATATATATTTTCCCTAGCTTTATTCTTTTTCCCTAGCTTTTTTTGTTTTTATTCCAAATATATTCATTCATTGCAATTTGGAAAAAGTACAAGAAATTTCCTTAAAAATGTGTTTTAAAGAAAAGAAGAGAAACAAGATTTGGAAAAGTGCTTAAAAAAGTATAATAACTCTGTAACATCATTGTAAATATGTAATAATGATGATTACAAATATGTGGAACATGTCTTACCTGTTTTTGAAAGAAATCACAGCAGTTTGCTTAAGGTTTAAAGGTCTAAACACTTGGGAAAAGTGTCTGAAAGCAGCAGGAGAGGAGTGAGTTTGAAAGGGTTAAATGAGAGTAGATCATTGATGGCACGTGGCAAGTTGAGGCCTTAAAAAAAGGTCACAGGCCAAAACCAAAAGACATCGTCTGTCCTCCATTTCATATGATAAAAAGCAGCTCACACTGGACTCTAAATGTGTGTAAAGTGTGTTTCAGTGAGGTTACATGGCGTGCACACACCGTGCACACTGCGACCACACCGGGTGTTATCTGGATGTATGCAGTCACACGCCACTCAGACGCCGTCTTTCTTACCGTAGGTAGTCTCTCCGGCACAAGATGAGGTTGGCTTTGGTGTAGAGTGTGGAGCCCACCTCACCCAGCCTGCAGTCGCAGCAGGCACACTTGAGGCAGTCCTCGTGCCAGTACTTATCGAGGGCCTTCAGCAGGTAGCGGTCCTTGATCTTCCGGTTGCAGCCGGCACAGCCTTTTGGCTTGGTGTCCGGCTGGACGGAGAGCATTTGTATACCTGCGAGAAGCACAGAGAGATGTGTCAGACACTCGGGCAAACGCTTCCTTATGGCGAAAGAAAGAAAATTCTAAGACCAGATGCAGCTAAATGATCAAGCAAGGAGTTAAAAATACGCTTTAACATGTAGGATATTTTTTCAGAAGAGACATGACGACAGATAAGTGAAGCAAAACGCAGTGAGTGTGTTCATTTTGCTTCTCGATGTTAACAGCAGTGGTGGTATGAAACCAATATTCATATTTAACATAAATTCAAAGTAAGACTTTAATGAAATAAGACACAAGCATAGTACTTTAAAAAAAGATTTTAACCTAGACTGTATTACAGCAACACTGTAAAAACAACCTATATCTTTTAACTTTATTTTTAAAAAAAAATTTTAAGATGACTGAATTTGAGAAGACATGTTGAGGTATTTTTGATATGATTCAGTCAACTTTAAAATCAAGGCAGCCCAAACTTTTTTTTTACTTTTTAAGTTAAAACAAATAGCTTCTTTTTACAGTAAAATTAGGTATCACATACTCTACACAACTCACATTTTCAGCACATTATACGTGAAAATACATGTCATCTTTTTGTCTCTCGCATACAAAAACTCTGAGGGACAAAAATCTTAAAGTGTGGGTCTAGAATCATGTTCCACAAAGTACACAGAGCTGAGTGTCAGTTCCACACAACTCTCAGGAGGTTTTCAGTGTGTTCAAACTGTAAAAAAATAAATTACGTATACTCAAAAAGTTAGGGACTGTTCATTATTTATGAGAGGGGAGGGCATGGTGCAAAATGGGGCAGGCACTTCAAATATGTTTCAAGCGCTGGGAAGTAAGTTATTTCTTTTGGTTTGTTTTTTTTTTTTTTTTTTTTTTTTTTTAGGAATATTTATCTTCAATTGCTTATATTTTGTATTTATTTGAGATTCCCTTGGAAGCCCCAAACTTGCAAGTCGGTTTGAAAAGCATGTTTTCTTCCAAACTTTCCAAAATCACATCATCTATCACAGCTAGAGAGTGTGAAATGGTGGTTGTTTATGGCTATTTATGTTTATTTATATTTAACTTTGCGGTCATGATATTTTTTTGAAAAAAATGAATTCACACCCCAGCCAACGCCCTGCAATGATAAGTAAGAACAGTCCCTTAATAGGCAGACTTTGAAGATCTGCCTTTGCCTGCTTTATAAGGAGCTACACAAAATACAACAAAGTGTGAGTAATGAGAGAGCTTCGGGAAGACCTCGGAAAACCAAACAAATCAAAAAAAGTTTTAAAACTCTTTTTTCAAGTTGAAGTTCCAAATGATCAGTGTCTTAATTCAAAACTACACATTAAATCTGATTTTGTGTTTGGAGAGTTAAAATTCAGTATACTACAAAGGTATAAGAGGAAAAAAAAGTAACGCGCACTGAAGTTGGTCCATAAATAAGGGGAAAAAAGCAAATGTTGATATGCATACTAGAAATTACTTCTTTTTTTCTTCTTTTTTTAGTGTGGAGTTGCCCCACAATGCTATTTACGAATTTAACTATTTGAAACCTGAGCAAACTGGCTTGATTTCCTTCACAATCTTTTTTCCCTAGTTTTTAAAAATATATTTTTAAACCTAATAATTGTTTAGAGTTGTGGAACATTTCCCACGTTTATGAAGAAAGTCACACCAGTTTGCTCTGGGTTCCAAGTTTTAAGTTGTTTAAAATTGTGAAAAGCGTGTGAATGCAACACATGAAAACTGACATTTCCCCAGCTTTCAAAGGGTTATTAATGGAGTTCCAGTTAATATGTGGTGTGGATTTGGGGCAGGCCTGTGGTAGATATAAAGAATATTTCTAATGATAATCAAAATGAACATTTCCAGTAAGAAATGTTGTACTTGAGACGGGCCGCACTTCGTGTTAAATTTTTGTAGAAATAGGTGACTGGCACATTAGCCGAAATGGAGGACTTTGGCGTGTAAAGACAGAAACACTCCACTCTGGATGGAGGATAGCTGCAGGACTGATCTGGCAATACAGGTGGAGGTCATTTCAGTGTGGAAAACACACATTCACAGTGTTGTTACAGATGCTAATAAATGTCACTTTATTTTATTAGAATTTGAAGTTTTATTCAAAGAATACTTAACAAAATTCTGAATCAGCAGCCGAGATTAAAAAGTCGTTCATCGTTGCTGTAAAATAGCAGCAAAGGAGTGAAAGACGACGATGTGGATGCAGTCAGAACACTAACAGCACAACAAGCAGCCCACACAGACACAAAGCCACAGTTTCACATTTCTTCCCGGACCCTTTTTTTCTTCTTTTTTTTTTTTTAACGTTGACCTCCTCTGTGTTTAAAGGGGCGTGGCTACAGGCTTTGGGCTTTGCAGCGGCCTGCATTGTTTGGCCTGAGCTGACTGTGGAGAGCCTTTTGTTGGCCCATTGGGGGCGAGGAGGTGGGGGGACAATGTGGCTTCGCACCAGGCCTGGAATTAGTATTCTCCTATCATTCCCTGAGGAGGGGCACACACCCCTGCTCCCCTTTGTCTCCCATTCACAACACACATACACACACACACACACTCAATACGGTATAGTTTTAGTCATTTTTAAATACGGAAACTTTCCTTTTCCTATTTTAACTCAAACATGTCAGTCGGTACATTTATTTAATTGTCGTTCTTCACCATTTTTCAAGAAGAAAAGGTGGAGAATGACAACTACTCAAACCGCCACTGCTGATGAAAAAACTTTTTGGGATGCTATCTCTTCCTTCCTCAAAGTCAGTCAATAATTTCACAACAATTAAAAAACTTGTTGCATCACAGTGAATTTCGTAACACTCTTTAAAAGTGCGTGTGAATGTAATTGCAAGTGCTGACTGATTTGAACTGACCACACAACACTGAAACAAACTGCTGTAAAAAAAAAAAATACAACCAAATTCAGCCAGTAATGTCACCAAATTACAGCAAAACACTGAAAATCTTAATGCCTTTTGGAGCCAATACAGTTAACACAAACAGCAGGCTGCTGTGTGATTTTTCAACACTATGCTCTATTTTTCATTCTCCCAGGAGTCACATGCAGAGTAGCTACAGTGTGACACTGTAAACCATGTTTTCTCTTCCTTCCTGAAAGCCGGTGGGTTCCATTAATTTACAATCAAAGTACAAAAACTTCAAATTTGTTGTATCTCTGTTTATTTCAAGTAATCTCTTAAAACTGTGTGTGAATGCAGTTGTTAGTGCAGACTGATTTGCACTGACCTCACAAACTGCTGTATAAATACATCCAAATTCTAACAGTAATGTACTGTTTTTTTAAAAATACAGTAAAACGCTGAAACAGTAGTATGATTTCGCAGCCTTTTGCATTTTGTTTTCATCTGACCAGAAGTCACATGCAAGTTAGCAACAATATTTCACTCTAAACTTCACATGTTACAGTAGAATACTGAAGCACATTTAATGTTTTCTCTTTCTTCCTGGAAGCCAGTGGGCTTCATTTATTTCTCTCCAATTAATGTACAAAACCTTGAAAGTTGTTACATCACTGTTAATTTCATGTAATCTATTAAAACTGCGTGTGAATGAAGTTGTAAGTGCAGACTGATTTGCACGGATGCACAACACTATAACAAATTGCAGTAAAAATATGGCCAAATACTTACATTAATGTACTTATTTTTACTCTTAAATACAGTACAACACTGTAAATCTTGATGTGTTTTACAGCCAAAACAACTGTTAACATAAACAGCAGGCTGCTGTGCAGAAATACAGCATTATGCAGAATATTTTCATTTGACCAGAGGTCACATGCAGATTAAAATGGAAAACTTTACATTCTACAAATGAATGCAGTAATAAACGTTTTATTTCGTCCTTCCTGGAAACCAGTGGGTTGCATTAATTCCAGTATAATTTAGTACAAAAGCTGAAAAAGTTGTTGCATCTAAATTTGTTTCATGTCTTCCCTTAAAACTGCGTGTGAATGCCGTTGTAAGTGCAGACTGATTTGCTCTGACCAAACATCACTATAAAATACAGCCAAATACACAGTAATATACTGTTGTGTTTTGTTAACATAAACAGCAGGCTTATGTGTGATATTATAGCACTATGCAGTATTTTTCATTTGATCAGAAGTGACATACAATGCAGATTGGCTACAGTATTACACTGAAAACCTTGAATCCTACAGCTGTTACTGCAGTTGTAAGTACAGACTGATTTGCACTGACCACACAACACAACACTATCACAATAACATGGCTAAATTCTAATGTGCCGTTTTTCCAAAATACAGTAAAACTCTGTAAATCTTGATGCTTTTTGAAACCAAAACAACAGTTAACATAAACAGCAGGCTGCTATATGATTTTTCAGCATAATGCAGTATTTTTCATTTGTTCAGAAGTCACATGCAGGTTAGCTACACTGGGAACCTCACATTCTACAGCAGAGTACTGTGATAAATATACTGTTGAAGTAAATAACAGTAGGGTGTTGGTAACTACATCTGTAGTAGTTTTAACGTATTTTTTCAGTAAGAATGTTTCAGTGTGTGTTTCAGTGTAGTCTGAGATGGACACCTCAAGCAGGTTTCAAGTTTCTGCAAGTTGCAGTCTAGTGTTGAAAATAAATAAACTGATGGCTACCTTGAAGCAGAGGAAACACTTGTTTCAAACTTAGTTTCAGAAAAACTGAATAAAGCATGCAAACCACTGCTGATGCCTATAATTACAAAACTCACACATATTTCCTCACCTGCCACGCATGATATACAGATAAATCTATAGTGCAGAATGGTTTGCGGAGGCATTATCAAACAGGTTGCAGAGCAGCGTGAGCAGCTCAGCTCATTTGTTCCAGCGCGTTGGGGCTGTTGATTTGTTAATTGGCTGGATTTGGAGGAGCAGGGCGCGCGGCTGCTCGGCCGGCTGCTCTCCGCTGCGCCTGTTCAGCGGCACTGATCCGTCCAGCCTCGTTAACACTACAAAGTCCCCGGCTACTCATTACCAAACCAAAAGAAGGGAAGAGTTTCGACTCCCCCCTTCTCTTTTTTTTTTTTTGCTGTGCAATCAACTCGGAGAAGCATGGCAGGAATTCGACCACTTCGCTCTTCCGATTGCGGAGGGGAAGCGCTCAACAAAAGCTTCATTTTTTCCATAAAGGAGAGGAAATCACAGCTGCTCGGAGCCCCCTAATGATATCTGTTTTGTTTGCGCGCCGGCTCGTATCCTCCCTTTCCCCCCTCTCTCTCTCTCATTGTAGAGCCTTGGAGCTGCGCGTCCTCGGCCACATGTATCATCATCCGAGCCCGGAGCGGATGGAGGCTTGATGGAGGGGGGTTAGCGCGGAGAATAGCTTGCTATTTCAGTCCCAGCTGTTCGCCAACGAGATGCTGACATTTCACCCTATCAGTTTAATTACTGTTGCCATGGCAGCGGAGTGCTGGTAAAGGCCAATAACGGATTTAACGCAGCGACTCAATTTGCCACGCAGCTCTGACAAGCAGCACATATCATGATCGAAGCATCTCCGAAATGTCTTAATGAAAGGTTATCACACGTTAGCGGAGCAACAGCGGGTCACATGTGGAACGACGCAGAGAGATGCTGCAACACACTTCAACACACATGAAAAATGCATACAAAGTGCGCGTCTTACCGAAACTTTTCTCCCTTTTCTGCATTTGTTGAACCGCTGAAGCACCACCATGCAACCCGGAGCCGCCTGGTCCCGGAGAGCAGCTGTCTGCACCAGGCTGAGAGGGGAGGGGGGGGGGGGGATCAGGCTTTGTTAGAGAGCGAACAATCCAGCACGGCGACCAGCGAGGAATAAAAAGGAGAGAGGGGGGAAACACCGGGTGATATAAAAAAAAGAAAAGGAGAAAACGTAGGAGCTTCTAGGGCGAGCTGATCGCTGCCGTGCGGTCGTGTGAGAGCACGTTTTATCGCCCACCGGAGATGTATGCGCGGAGAGATGCAGGCAGCGAATGACAGGACGACAAAGAGATGCTTCCCCCTCCGCGCCGCAGCCACCATCTAATCCTACTGGCCACAGAGCACAGCGGCTCCTGCTGCACGCTGCTTCGCTAATCAGCGCTTTGACGTACCACCGGGCACCATGCACACAACAGAGACCCTGCCACCGGTCCGCTACCCCAGCAGCACCACCGCATTTTCACTCACATTTATTTCAGTCCCATCCGTGCGCGCATGGAATCCTTTTAAACATTTAAGTATTTTTCCTCAAGATTTTTTTCCTCAAAAATGTCAAAATAGTCTCCTGCTCACTCACCTTTCTCAACAAGTTTACGCAGAAGCCTCAACTCCAGCAGATTCCGCTACAGATCCCCTCCGTGCGCAAAAAGTTCACCAAACTGACATCGCGCCGCGCGCCGCGCTGATCTTCAGGATGGAGATAATGAGCTCCACATGGATCACAGCGTCCGGTTCGGAGGAGAGCAGCCAGCTACAGGTGTTCAGCCGCCCGCCGTGGAGCACGCGGAGAGTGTGCGGGTACTCCGGCCGGCCGGTGAATGCATCAGAGTGGTGAAGAAGGGGGGAGTCGAGCTTTATTATCTCCAAACCCCCCAATCCCTCACCGGTGAGACATTACACCGCCACGATAAGGTCATTCACTTATTACCAGCCCGCTCCACAAGAACTGAGAGCATGCATCGCGTGCGCGCCCCCGGAACGCCCATTTTATTTTTTTTCCACCAACGTCCTTCAATCTTAGAGCCGCGGGTGCGCGCACACGCTCGTTATACTATAGAGACAGAAAGCAGGTAGGTTTGTCTGGGGTAGAAGTGGAACAAGTACACATCCTTTACTGAAGTAAAAGTACCAATGCCACCCTGTGAAAGTACTAAAAGGCCTGCATTAAAAATGTTAGCCTACTTAAGTAAAACAAGTAATCAGGGAAATGTACTTAAAATATAAGTACCTAATGCAGAAAAATATAAGGAGAAAAAACACATCACAGAAACAAAAAAGGAAGGAAAAAGAACACCTACAAAATTTAAAATTATTTTAAAAAGAAACACATAAAACTCATCAAAATTTTTAAAAAAAGAATGAATAAAGAAAGGAAAAATCAACCCCCAAACTCCAAAATATTAAAAAAGAAAGAAAAAAATCACCCCAAAACTCAAAAACACGCTCGTTATACTATAGAGACAGAAAGCAGGTAGGTTTGTCTGGGGTAGAAGTGGAACAAGTACACATCCTTTACTGAAGTAAAAGTACCAATGCCACCCTGTGAAAGTACTAAAAGGCCTGCATTAAAAATGTTAGCCTACTTAAGTAAAACAAGTAATCAGGGAAATGTACTTAAAATATAAGTACCTAATGCAGAAAAATATAAGGAGAAAAAACACATCACAGAAACAAAAAAGGAAGGAAAAAGAACACCTACAAAATTTAAAATTATTTTAAAAAGAAACACATAAAACTCATCAAAATTTTTTAAAAAAGAATGAATAAAGAAAGGAAAAATCAACCCCCAAACTCCAAAATATTAAAAAAGAAAGAAAAAATCACCCCAAAACTCAAAAACGATTTAATAAAGAAAAAAAATCATCCAAAATTCAAAATTATTTTTAAAAAAACTAAAAAGATTCAAAAACACCCCAAACTCAAAATTATATATATATATATATATATATATATATATATATATAGAGAGAGAGAGAGAGAGAGAGTGAGAGAGAGAGAGAGACAGAGAGAAGACTTAAATGCTTATCAAAATAGTTGACAATTTATTTTCTGTGACTAAATTGATAAATCAACTTATGGTTGCAGCCATACTTCTATAAACTATTTAATTAATGACAAATCATATTTTATAAAAAAAAAAAAAAAAAACATATTTTTTTAAAACAAAAATTGTAATTTGCAAAGTAACTAAAAGTGTCAGACAAATGCAGTGAAGAAAAAAGTACAATATTTTCCTGTGAACTGTAGGAGAGTCAAAGTATAAAGTAGAGTGAAAAGAAAATACTGAGCTTAAGTACAAGCACCTCAAATTCAGACTCAAGTAAAGTACCCAAGTAAATGTACTTAGATACATTCCACCTCTGCTTTGGGGGTGCACATGGAGTGTTTTGAACATCAGGGCGAGTTGGTATGGCTTTAATTTCAGGTGGACTTGCTGCTTTTAGGGGCATATATTAGGAACAGCTGTAAATTCTGACACCTGTCCTTCACAAAGCAAAGATTATACATATAAGAGTTTAACAACAGCTGTATAAAGTGCTGTTACAGTTAACCCTTTAGAACCAAACTGGTTGAATTTCTTTTAAAAACACAGGGAGAGGATTTCACCAATGAAGAAGTTAGGAGACCTGCACGTTCTCTTTTGTTACCATATTTAAGACAATACAAGACTAGTTTGCAACCGTACACATATGTTGCACAGTAAACTCAGTTTACTAAGTTGCTCAAGCTTGAAAGATTGATTTAAATCAACTTGTCATTTTTAATTTGCGTCAACTTCACAAAATTGAGCAAATGGGATTAGATTTTAAGTAAATTTAGCAGTTAAAGCAAACATAAATTAAGATTAATAGTATGTTTACTTACATTTTTCAAGGCAATCTGTTTTCTAGATTTGTTAAAGTAAAATCAACGTATCTGATTTTACAGTGTAAATTGTAAGAAGTGTGTGATTGAAGCAAAAGAAAACTGATGTTGAACCAGGTTAAAGGGTTAGAGTGGGGAACACACAAACACATTAAGTTGGACCGATTCAAATCAGTGTCAGGTGAGAGCCCTTATAACACTTATTGAGGAAAAGGTGTCCAGTATTGTGTGAATTTCTGGTGAGCATGCCGCATTTTTCCTCGTTCACTTCAATGAGGAAAGAAAAATGGAGTGCAAATAAACAAGAAGCAGATACAATATGGGATGAATCAATCTTCAGTGAGTCTCAAAACAGGTATTCTGTGCCCTAGAGTCTAATTTTTCACATATATTTGGTCAACACATTGCGTTTTTCCTCATTCATTTCAATGAGAGTCTACGAAAACACGAATAGAGCGCAAATAAACAAGAAGCAGATCTAACATGGACAATTAAATCCATCTTCATTGAGTCTTAAAACAATTGTGCTGGCCAAAGAGTCCAGTTTTGCATGAATTTTTAGTTAACATGCCACATTCTTCCTCATTCATTTTAATAACAGTGTGCAAAAAGACAAATAAACAAGAAGCAGATATAATATGGGCAACTTAATCAAGCTTCATTGATTCTTAAAACAATTATTCTGCACACAAGATTCCACTTTTGCACATATTTTTGGTTAACTCATTGCATTTTTCCTTTTTCACTTCAATCAGAGTCTGCAAAAGACAGAGTGCAAATAAACAAGAGGTACATCTAATATGGACAATTAAATCAATCTTCATTCAGTCTTCGTTTTTTTCCTCATTCACCTCAGTGAGAGTGTGTGAAAAGACAAAGAGAGTGCAAATAAACACGGAGCAGATGGACAATTAAATCCATCTTCATTGAGTGTTAAAAACAATCGTTTCGTGCACAAAAGTCTAGTTTCCAGTTTTGCACATATTTTTGGTTAACTCATTGCGTATTTTTCTCATTCACTTCAATGAGAGTTTGCAAACAGACAAGTAAGTGCAAATAAACAAGAAGCAAATCAAATATGAACAATTAAATCAATCACCGATTCCTCTCTCTCTATCTCTCTCTAGCATTCTTCCTCCACGCGCGCGCACGCAGGCGTCATGTGAGGTCCCAGTGCTACACCGTGGCAGCCCCGCGGACTGATTATCGCCTCTCCAACACTGTTTATTTAAATCATTCCTGTAATTAGAGGACGGAGTGATTCTTCGCTCTGTTATTGCATCAGTTTGCGGCCCCCGGTTTGGACTCGACGGGGCCCCTCTTGTTAGGGCAGCCCCCCCCACCACCACCACCACCACCACCACCAACCAACAACAACACATCACGCCTCCCTTACGCACCACACACTGGTCCAACACACAGCCTGACAAGTGTAAGTTATTCCCTGAAATATTCTGGTGGGGAGAGGAGAGTTGGGGGGGGGTGAGAGGAGGAGATACAAGTCAATAGTTGGCATGCGGCTCCAGCCTAAAATGCAGCGATAATGAGATGGGTCATAAAATGCTCTCTGCGCCATTATGAGTGATGAGATGCATTAAAGCTGACAGGGTATTACCTGCCAGTAATTAGGTTTTGTCATGGATTGAATTATTTCAAGGCGGCCTATCTTGGTAATCATGCAATTTTCTGCAGAGTGTGTGCAGCGCGCGCGTGTGTGTGAGAGAAAGAGTGTGTGTGAGGCTGCCACCTCTCTGTCGGTGCCCTTCCGCCGGTTATTCATCCTCCGTGTGAATGGAGGATGGGGACAGGGCGGCGGAGGATGGAGCAGACCGTCACACAGCGAAAGAAAACGTGCACACAAAAGGACAGAATGAAGACGTGCGCAAAAACGCGACTTCAACCTCAACACTGGCCGCTTTTTTTCTAACCCCCTGCGTGTCTGATGAAGCAGGATGACGCCAAATTTATGTTTATGTCCTCCGCTGTCACTTTTACGCACAGCCGTCGCTCTGCGCAAACCCCGAAAAAACGCAGAAAGCAGCAAACACGTACCTTCAAGTGCAGCCGGGGATGCCCAAAAACAAACTCTCTCGCTTGTCCACAACTTTCTCAGCGTTCGCGCAACTCCAGATTGTCTTGAAAAACTTCAGGAGTTGCTCAAGTTGTTGCCGGCTTCCACCCGGCGGCGGCTTTTTTCTCTTTCTTTTTTTACGCGTCCTGGTGGCCCCGCGGCTTCACAGGGCGTCTCTGTCTCCACCTTTCTCCCCTTGTCTCGCTGTGTCTTTCTGTCTCTGGCAGGGAAAAAGCGGCGGAGAGTGGAGCCTCCTCTCCTATTTAAGCCCCTCCACCAGGTCCCCAGTCAGCAGCACACTCCAGCTCATCCAAGAAGCTGACAAGCACCGTTAGGGAAGGCAGCGCATGTTGCTCTAATGGACCTCATTAAGCTCTACTTACAGATGTTCTCTTAACATAATTGATCTGCAGCGAGTTGAGAGGACGGCAACCTATTCCCCAGCCCCCAATTATGGCCCGGTAATTAGATCCCCAACCTCCAGTTCTCCACATTCACCCTTCTAACATTCCGAAATATCAAAGTATCTCTTTCTCTCAAAGCGACCGCCCCCCCACCACCACCACCTCACCCCCGTGTCTCCTCCCTCCTCCCCCTCCCACACACAAGACACTATTGACAGTCAGATCTGCTAACCTTTGTAGTGTAGCCAGACTTAGCAGTGCACTCACTCCAATTGACAGAGCTCACTCACTCTTCTATTCCTCCTTCCTCTCTCCTTGCCTTTTTTTTTTTTTTTTTTTTTTTTTTTTTTGCAACCCGTTGGGAGACAGAGAGTCAGAGTGAGTGGCACAGATGGAGAGAGAAAAGGGGAGGAAAGGGAAAAAAAGTTTCCATAAAGGGTTGTAATGATAATATCTGTCAGGGGAGGGTTTTTTTCCATAGTGATTTTTGATCTCAAATCAGTGAGACTAAACTCACGGCCGGTGGGCCAAATCTGGCCCTCAATAGGGTGTTGGGTGAAAATTCAACCGTTTTCTAATTCACAGTAAAGATAAAATGATGCACACTGGGACTAGTTTTTGTACTTTTAGTATACATAAGGTGCCAGACTGCATAAAACAGCATCAAAATAGAGATTATTTGTTTAAGAAAGTGCTAGTTGAGGATACCCCGCAGCCCCCAACAGAGGTCCTCCTCTAATGTCCTAAAATCCTAAACATGTCCTAGACATGTCCTGAAATCCCAGTAAAAGTCCTAACATCCAAGAAATGTCCTAAAATTGTTGGAATGTCTTAAAATCCTAGAAATGTGCTAAAATCCTAGAAATATCCTCAAATTCTAGAAAAGTCCTAACATCCTAGAAGTGTCCTAAAATGCCAGAACTTCTTAAAATCCTAAAAATGTCCTAAACTCCCAGAAATGTTCTAACATCATAGGAACGTCCTAAAATCCCAGATATGTCCTAAAATCCTAGAAATTTCCTACAAACCTGAAATGTCCTAAAATTCCAGAAACATGCTAAAATCTGAGAAATGTCCTTCAATCCCAGAAATGTCCTAACATCCGAGAAATGTCCTACAATCCTAGAAATGTCCTACAATCCTGAGATGTCCTAAAATCCTTGTATATCCAAAAATCTTAGACATGTCCTAAAATCTGAGAGATGTCCTACAATCCTGAAAAGTCCTAAAATCTCGAAATGTCCTACAATCGTAGAAATGTCCCACAATTCTTAAATGTCCTAAAATCCGAGAAACGTGCCAAAATCCTAGAAAGGTCCCAAAATCCTGCAAATATCCTAAAATCTGAGAAATGTCCTAAAATCCTGCAATTTTCCTTAAATCCTAGAAATCCTACAAATATCCTAAGATCTTAGGAACATGCTAAAATGTGAGAAGTGTGCTAAAATTTTACAAATGTGCTACAGCCCTACAAATGTCCTAAGATCCTAGAAATATTCTGAAATCCGTGAAAAATCCTAAAATCTTAGAAACATGTATGGGGCTGCTGTGACTGGCCCCTGGAAGATAAGCAAGTTGAATATCCCTGCCATAAAGGGTTATAATGATAATATCTGTCAGGGGAGGGTTTTTTTCCCATAGTGTTTTTATCTTAAATAATTCCTCTGATGGCAACTTTGAGAGAGGAAGAGAGATGGGGGTGCAGGGAGCCGGTGAGGAGTGATAGTGCAGCTTTTATAATGCCAATCAGTGCCACTCCTATCACCCGTCTAATTAGCTGGAGTGCTAAAACAGAAAGCACTTGGGGGAATGGTAATGTCATGCTCTTGCGTGTTAAAAAGACGACAATTTTCACACTGGAAAAAAAAAAGAAACGATTTGTGACGGTGGTGTAATCAAGTATTTTCTGAGCAAGCAGTGTTGGGTAAAATGTTCTCACATCTTTTTGTTGTCACAGATGTAGTGCACATCATTTTTCGGGGATGTCTGGATGCATGACCCAGATTGAAATGTTCCTCTGTGTGTGTGTGTGTGTGTGTGTGTGTGTGTGTGTGTGTGTGAAGCTGTAGCACTTGGATGAGGCCTGCAGCTCCTGACTGGAGGACAGATGTCTTTCAGTGTGATGGTGACAGTGTGTGCATCGGTTACGCATCATTAGGACGGCACAGGTGTATCAATTGTTGTCACTCCGTTCTTTGCATTTTTTATTTTTGTTTTATTGCTTGGCATTGCAACAAATGTTTTTTGGAAACTTGTTAAAAAAGGTCTCTATAAATAAAGATTATGCCTATTACTTATTTATTGTTATTATCTATTTCAGTTGTTTTCCTGTGTGCACAAGATACAATAGTTCAAGTCTGTTGATATTCTACTTTTTTTGGAAACTGAAAATGACTATCTATTAGCAGTGACAAATATTGTGTGTGTGTCAAAGTCTGATATATCTTCCTCCTTTGTGTCATAGAGCTACTGTGTTGATGTGTCTCCCCTGTAAATCATAGTTGCTTAACCAATATTTCACAACATAAACTTGTATATTACTGCTTATTGTTGCGATTTCTATCTTTCATGTGCATATTAAGTCAATAGTTTAGATGTTACAATGATAAATGCAGCAGCTGCGCATCATTGGTTATAAAATAATCAGAAGAAAGGCAATGCTTTTTTATTTACTACTCCTAATATGTGCTCCCTAACAAATGAGAGTTGCCTTTTTAGATTGCATGCAGGTATTATCCAGTAAAGTCTTTTACTCATAGATACATTCCGGATATGAATGCAATGTAGAATTATTAGAACACTTTTTTAAAAAAAAATAAAAAAATGTGTATATGTGCCTTGGAGATCCAACCTAGAAATCCAGGCAAGAATTTGGCAAGAATATTAACTCAAAGAACCAAGAATGTATGAATATAGTATGTATATAATGTACAGTATATATATATGTGTGTCCTATATATATATATATATATATATAGTATATATATAAAATATATATATAATATATTCATTCTTGGTTCTATAAATATATACTATGCGTATATATATACTATGCGGAAAACAAAGAAACAGTGTCAACAATTGGCAGTAAAAAAAATAGCTTATTTATTTCATTATTTTGTTCCTAGTAGCTATTATTTACTCTTAATTGTTGCATATTTTAGTATATGCATCTATTAGCTGTAGCAAGCAAGCAAACTTTGAAATATAAAGCATACCAGGCGAGTATACTAACATTTATAATGTTTTTAAATAACAGGAGTTGCTGACTTGATGTCATATATGAATAAACATGGCGGGCAAAAGTCGTATTATGTTTTAAATATTAACTTTGGCGAAATGTAAAGTGTAATATGGTATTAATGTGAACTGCTCACTGTGTAGAGCGATCTGGATTAAATATAAAAAATATAAAAATATAATATATAAAATAGCCTATATAAAAAATGAAATAATACATAGAAATGTAAATAAACTGGAAACAGCTAGGCCTATCAACCTCTTATTCAAAAGCTTTTAGCATTAAAATGCAACCCATCTTGAATGCAGCACGTTTCCATGCTTTCCACCATTTCTGCTGCCCTGAAACGTCACGCGAACGTCACACCTAGGCAACTTGGGTAATCATCATCATCATTTCCCAATTTCCCACCGGCAATTACGGCCCTTCATGTGCTCGTAACTCGTTAATACGGTAAATAAGATATTTCTGAGGAGCACGTAAAGACAACATAAGGTGCGTCAACATCAATGTAATCATGGCAGCGGCCGCGGACAGCTCCGAACCAAGCGTTTTCGCATAATTGGACTTTCAAAGCAGAAAGAAAGTTACGGAAATTATATCGAGAGGGAGGACGACGTCAGCATCCAGGAACCTACTAACGGGAGAGAAAATAGTTTTTAAACGGACTGGAACCAAAGACAGGAGTGGTTTTACTTTGTGAGGCTGTGCTAGCTAACAGCTACTGGACCGCTAGCTCGGTATCAGCAGGAAACACGGACGTGTGGATATCTGACAGCAGCAGATCTACAGTTTGGTGAGTCAGTGCGCATTTATGTTTGGCTTCATGTTGAACTGAAGTGTGTCTTTTATTGTTGGCAGAAACAAAGTTGGTGGCTGTGCCATCATTACGGTTGTGGTTGCAGTCTGATACTGTACATTAGTTAATGGTGCCAAGCACATTTCAGGGGTAGTTACCCTACTTTGTAGCCGGTCTTACACAGTGTATTAATGCTGCGTCATCGCTGTATATCCATAATGCAGGAGCGACTGGGGACAGTTGTAACATTTTTTGGTTTTGATGTCATCGCTCAAATATCTCTTGCGCTTTTTGGGATACAGTTTTAGTGACAGCAACTTGTATCTGTGTTCAACTTCTTGATAGTCATTAACCCTTTATATGACACTCAATTGTTTTGTACATTGATATTATTTTCTAGCTTTATTGAGTGAGTTTTTGACACCAAAATAACAAAACCTAATAACAAATATCAAATATTAATTATTTTTCAGAATTTTAATGATTTAAATGCCAGGTTTTTGTAGTGATGCCACTGTGGTTTTAGTTGAAAAAAAAACAACAACACAAAAATATTTTCAGTGTGCTAAGTAGATTATCACAGCCTAGAATATGTCAATGATTAGCAGCAACATTGATTTTTATTTATAATTCTTTTTTAAAATTTTTAAATACTCACACTCATAGCACTCTGCACAACAAAACGCGCTTTTCAAAGTCAGGTTATGAAAAATAATATATATATATACATGATTTTTTTAATTGAGTTTACTGTTTTTTTTTTTTTTTAGTTAACATCTGTCCTAATCATGGATATCAAATTCAATAGCTTTCGGAATTTTAACTCTTTTAATGCCAGGTTTTGTCATGATGCCACTATATTTTTAGATGAAAAACAAACATACTACACTAATATACTACATTCAAAGTAGATTTTTTTTATTATAGTAGCTTTGGATATGTCAGTGATTAACAGCAACATTGATAGTGGAAATAGCATGTATTTTTTCCATATGCCAAATAAGGTAAAAAAAAAAAAAAGAAAAAAAAAGAAAAAAAAGCCATCATCAGGTGGAAAATAGTAAAAATGACAAATTCCAAGGCAAAAGCACAGAATGACACCCAGAAATAACACAATGCATGTTTTTATTTTTTCATGGGCGTGGAATCAAAAAAATTCAGTTCGAATGGGTTTTAATGGCCCATTTTCTTTCACTTAACAGTCTGAATGTAACAGTTTAGTTTCCACAGTATATTTTAAACTTATTGTAGAAGCTGAGCTGGAAATTCCAAGATCAAACAAAAATACAAGATGTTGCCAAAATGTATACCATATGCATGAACACAGCCAATAAATCAAAAAATGAAGAATGAAACGAGCGTAAAATGTGCCAAACAGTCACTTATTATAATACATAAATAATATAATCAATTAATGCTCTGTTGTTTGAGCAATGATATCTGTCTATAGTTGCCTCTGCCTGTGTGTGTGTGCAGTTTGGTGCTGAGTAGGTTGTGCACAGTGAAGCTGAGGCTGATGACAGCAGAGTTTTCAAAACCTAAACAGTGAGCTGAAAATGTTCAAACCTTCAGTGGAGCTGAGGAGAATTGCTGAGTGGGTTTTATTTATCTGTTGGTGCACCGACACCATTCACATAGCACACAGTCATCTGACTACATACAAAAATATTGATTAGTGCAACCTTATGTCAAAATAGCAATACATAAAAATACTCCATTAAATGCAATAGTCCTGCATTCATAGTTTTACTGAAATATTATGTTTTGGAGGTATCAAAAGGACTTATTGTGCAGAATGAGCCCTTTACGTGTTTTATTCGCAACTTTTATAAGATGACTGTGAATATACTTAAAGCATTTTAATGTAGTACTTTGTCAAGGTAAAGTAGGTTTAGTTATAACATGAGAGTGCAATTTCGGAAGAAATTGAGGGTGTGAATGCTGTGTGTTGAAAAGCTGATGCTGCAGTGCTGGGTTAAATGTGTAAGAAGACAGTGAAGTAGTAAGAATAGCTTGAAAAGTGGGTATAGGTTTTAGGGATTGACAGATTATCAGCCTAACCGATTATCTGGGCAGATCTTTGGATTTTTAGCGATTATCTGTATCGACATTTTATTTTTATGATCGCCGATAAAAAGCATTGAATGAAAATGTATGCGTATTACACTCAACCAACACCAGGGAATTCACAGTTTGCAACACATGCAAAGTAAGTGTCAGCATGGGAGTTACTTTTACTTTGTTTAATCTCAGGGAGCTACTTTTATTTATGCATTTTTAATTTCAATTTTCACTTGAATTTTATAAAAAAAAAAGTTGCTTGGGACTTGCTGTATGTGATGTTGAAACTTTCAGTTTTGATTTTTGCTAAAGGCATTTAACAAAGTTTTGGGTTTGAGTTTGTTGTATTCAAATTCTAAATTTCAACAGAAATATTTTCATTTTAATTGCATATCGGTTCCAAATATTTGTTATCATTCTTATTAACTTCTAATAAACGGTATTGATATCAGCCCTGAAAAACCAATATTGGTTGACTGCTAATAAGTTTAATTATGAGTGTCAATGAGATGTTGAATAATACCAATGATTTAAAAGTAAGATGTGGAATATCTAACTGCCCATGAAGTTAGTGAGTCAAAATATGGACAGCGCCACTCTGTCATTGCAACCCACATTGTGGTCGAAGGTGGAATTGCAGCTTGAATGACAGAAATAAAACACTTATTTTCATTCTTTCACAGTGGTTTAAAACTTATGTTGTTACAAAGCAGATTTTGTGCGTACATCCTCTGAAGTCTGCATGTAGTTGCAGTACTCATGTCCCTGGATATGGACTACTTTTAAAGATTGTTGAAAAGCTAATGCTACACTGCAGTGCTGCCTTAAATGTGCAAAAAATAATGTGAAGTTATAGGAATGGTTTAATGTTTGAATGAATTAATGTTTCTATGTTGGAAAATGTGGAAGATGAAAAATGCAGTGGAATAATAAGTTTAGAGGAACAAATGTTGTGAATGCTTTCACATTCACACCCAACAGTATACAGTATTTAATAAATTGGTGTTTTGTTGCATGTGTGAAATCATATCTCTTGCACTGATTCTTCTTTAAGTTCAGTACACTCTGGGTCTACACTGGTCTGTGGCATCTGTAGGAAACAGCAGCCTGAAACTGACACAGGTTCTTTCTTTCTTTCACTTTCTCTTTTATACATTTTGACAGCCATAGTTTAACTTCCTTGAAAAAGACTGACTGTAGCTGTATACATTCACTGTTGAAACCGTTCACTACTACAGACCCATACACTTGACCTGAAGTGACTCGGCATCTGCTGATACGAGCTCTCATATATGCTCGCTGTGGTTGACTCTTCCTGTGCATGCTAACCTACAGCCCGTATGACCAAAAATGACAGAAAAAAGGCTTAGGGGCTTTCGAGCTTGCCAGATTTGTTTGTACATTTCTGTACATTTCATGATTTCTCAAATCATGGATATGTTACATTTGTATGTTTTTATAACATCTCTATGTTTCTATAGTGATGTAGTGTATGTGCTGATTTTTACAATGTGAGGTGGAGGAGATAGTGGATGGTGTGGCACCTAGGTGAGATACCTGTCAAGCTGCAGACCTCTGTCAGAAACCAATAAACAACAACTAAACTATTGTTTTAACGAATCATCGCCGTGTTTCCAGCGACTTTTTAGCCATCAAATGTGGGTCTTTTTTAGCAAGCCATCGCTGTTTTTTCACCAGCGGTATTGCCACAAAAAGTTTATTTTTTAATTTTTATAATTTTTTACCACAACATCACTGCATTTGCAGTGGGATTTGTTTTTAAATTGAGACATTGTTCTGTTTCCTACGGGATTGTGAGATACTAAGTGAAAGTTAAATAAATCATTTTTTTAAGATAAAAAAAACATTATTTACAGAAAGTTTTTCATTAAAATTATTATTTTTGAGAAAGTTTCTCGTAAGTAAGTTAATATTTTGAGAATATTTTTATTATTTAGAGATATTAAGTCATTATTTGGAAATACTAAATCATTATTTTGAGATAATTAAGTCAAAATTTTGAGAAAGATTCTCATTACTTTAAGAAACTGCATTATTATTTTTGAGAAAGTGTCATTATTTTGAGATATTGAGTCATTATTTTGGGAAAGTTTCATTATTTGATATAAGTAAGACAATATTTTTAAAATGTTTTTCTCTATGTTAAGATACAAAGTCAATATTTTGAAAAGTAGAAATAAGAAGTAATTTGAGAAAAAATTTCATTAGTTTGAGATAAGTAAGACAGTACTTTGGAAGTGTTTGTCACTATGTTAGAATACTAAGTCATTATTTTGAGATATTGTCATTAAAAAAAAAGTGTCATTATTTCAAAATATTGAGTCACTATTTTGAGACAGTTTCATTATTTTGAGATACTAAGTCATTATTTTGGGAAAGTTTCTCATTATTTTGAGATAGGTGAGACAAAGTTTTAGAATTTCTTTTACTACTTTAAGATACTGAGTCATTATTTTGAGATACAAAGTCATTATTTTTGTACACCAAGTCATTATTATTCCAACGCAGTTCCTTGTTTTTGATATACTCAGTCATTATTTTGAGAATGTTTATAATTATAATTACCTAACAGTTTTTTTATGGGCTGCTGTGGCTTCGGCGGTATAGCTGGTTGTCCACTAATCAGAGGGTTGGGGGTTTGATCCTCGACTCCTCCAGTCCACACGTCAAAGTATCAAGATATTGAACCCCAAATTTGCTTGGCATCAGTGTGTATGTGTATGAATGTTTAAAAACACGCTGTATGGTAGCATCGGCCACCAGTGTGTGAATGTGACAATAAGTGTGAAAGTGCTCTGAGTGGTCAAATGACCAGGAAAGTGTAGGTCCATTTTTTTCATCACACTGGCAGAAATAGGCCTCCATAAGAGACAGCGGGTTTTTAGAACAGCTGGCATGAAGGTTTTCATAAGTTGGCTGTAGGTTGAGGAGGTACAGAATATTGACATATTGAGTGGTTTGTCCCATCAGTAACATTTCAGATGTCCGTCCCTCTAAGAGAATCTCATCAGTGAGGGCTTTGACATTTACTAGAGGACACTCCAGCCCTTCACTGCTATCATTCTTCTCCTATAGTGGAGTCCTCACAGGCCAAGCAGGAGCTTAAGGATTGGATACTGCACTCTGGTCCTCCAGCCCCTTACACACACACGAACACTCTCTCACACACTCACACACACCCTGTTCTCCCCCAGGGGGATAAGCCAGGGGACTGTCTCCACTAACGACCAGCAGAGCCTCTCCTTAAAGTCACACTCAGTAATTGCTGCCAGTATACGACCTTCAAGTGGGGTCAAGGGATACGTAATTTTAATGACAACTTTTCCTCTTCCCCCGCAGGCCAATTTTGTCTTTTGGCAGAAAGAGAAAGTTCCATAGCCATCTTTCCACAAAAAAATCTGGAGAATCACCTTCGGTAATAGGTCAGAAGGGAGCCCTCCAAATCTAAAGAATAGCTGGGCCAAAGAGTATTGACCCTTCTTATTATTCCACTGAGACTTAATGGAGATTACTTAATTCAAGCGCCTATTCATTTAGTCGGAATATAAAATGGGAACAGCAGCAGTCAAAGAGCTGGGACTTTGGTAATAGGCAGCCTCATTCACTCTGACTGTGAACAGGAAATAAAAGACAGCGGCCAGTGGCAAGTGGAAGATGGAAACAGTGATCAAGAAGTTACAGCTTTACATATTGGAAACGGTCATACATGACTGTGTAATTTCAATGAAACAGATAAGTAAAAATCTACTGTAGAACTGTGAATCAAAGACAAATAGATAAAAATTCAGTTTATTTCCTTCTAAATGAAAAGACTCAAATCACACTTAAAAATGCATGTTTTTCTTAACGTTCTCCCATGTAGAAATGAGGTTAAATCACAATTGTCTTAGTTATTCATGTCCACTACAATAGACATTTTGATAGTGTTTTATGACAACTGTGCCATCTTCATAAGCAATCGGATTACTGATGTCATCATATTACAGCTGCCTTTTTATGTCACTCCAGATCTAACGTCCACTGGGATGGACACTCAAAACTCTATTTGGTGAATCAAGCGGCACAGCGCAAATCACAGGGCTCTTACTGTCATAATAATAATAATAATAATGTTTATGATAACGATACTATCTTCATATTGAATGTGTTTACTGATGTCATCATATTACAGCTGCCTTTTTATGTCACTCCAGATCTAACGTCCACTGGGATGGACACTCAAAACTCTATTTGGTGAATCAAGCGGCACAGCTTTTTTTTTTTTTTTTTTTTTTTTTTTTTTTGTTTTTTTTTTTTTTTTTTTTTTTTTTTTTTTTTTTTTTTTTTCTTTTTTTTTTTTATTTTTTTTTTTAATTTTTTTTTTTTTTTTTTTTTTTTTTTTTTTTTTTTTTTTTTTTTTTTTTTTTTTTTTTTTTTTTTTATTTTTTTTTTTTTTTTTTTTTTTTTTTTTTTTATTTTTTTTTTTTTCTTTTTTTTATTTTTTTTTTTTTTTTTTTTTTTTTTTTTTTTTTTTTTATTTTTTTTTTTTTTTTTTTTTTTTTTGTTTTTTTTTTTATTTTTTTTTTTTTTTTTTTTTTTTTTTGTTTTTTTTTTTTTTTTTTTTTTTTTTGCTTTGTTTTTTTTTTGTTTTGTGTTTTTTTTTTCTTTTTTTTTTTTTCTTTTCTTTTTCTTTTTTTTTTCTCTTTTATTTTTTCTTGTTTCTCCCTTCTTTTTTTTTTGTTTTTCCTTTTCTCCCAGAGTTACCTTACTGTTAGATCATGATAAGTACAATGGTAATGATAATGATAATAATATAGTAAAATAGAAATTGTAATAAAATAATAATAATGACTTTTTGAGTTATTTTAGTGGACATCTCTTGTTTAAGTTTGTCTCTTTACAAAAATACAAGCTGTGCTTTGCAAAATATGATCATTTCCATTTTCATACATTTTGGAATTTCTCCAAATTGAAACAAAATCCAAACTCCTAACCTGTACATGAATGTGCAAGAGCCCATCGGGACTTGCACATTTCTCTTCAGTTGAGTTGTGCACAATTATTATTTGTGAAATAGTGATAATAATAATAACAATAATAATCTCTATTCATACAGCACTTTTCAAGCCTAAGCATAAAGTGATTCCCAGATAAAAAGGTTTACAGATTAAAAATAAAATATCAGAAACCCATGTAGCCCCTCCCCCTTATAACATAACCAAAATTAAGAACATTAGGCATGTAAACAGCGTTGTGTACATGAACAGATGGGGTTGCACGTACAAAAATAGAATTTCATAAATAAATAAGTAAAATGTAGATAAGATAACAGGTTATACAAGCAGCTAAAGTTAAGAGTAAAAGAAACAGCTATATGTATAAGTTATCTAAAATCCAATGAAGAAATCCCAAAGGCTTTTTGACGAGAAAACCAGGATGTTGCTAACGTCCGTGTCAGCCTATGGAAAAATGTCATATGTGGGGCACTCTATTTACTCTTACAAGATATGGAAGAGAAATATCATCCTGCACAGAAAATGACATCACGCTACCTCTGAGTATGTGTTAATCCAAGCTGTTGTGAGTCCCTTTTATGTGGATCTTACTCACTAGCTATGTGTAGAGCCATGTGTAGACAACTCATACACTCTGAATTTAGCAGAGCCTTTACTGTGAATGTCTTCCTACACATTAAAATGTTTGATTTGGTTTTGACTTTTGGTAACTTTGTACCTTCAAGGCTGAGGTGGACATTTGGTTTGGAAACTCATGCTAAGGTTTCACCCCAGCTGTAAGTGCTCATTATGGAGTTAGCACTGTTAGCTTCTGTTAGCTTTGAGAACTGTGTGCAGACAACCTGAATCTCCCTGGATTTCCACTTCTTACATGTGTGTTGTGGAACAGCTCAGCTGCGGTTTTGCTCCATGCTTTTTCATTGTTAACTCATCCGTTTTGCGGTTTGAGTGTGGAGTGGCGAGACAGAGGTAATTACAAAATCATGTGTTGGCAACAAAACAACATGCGCCATGCTGTCAGTAGTGACCTCTCAAAACCTCTGACATGTTGACACTAGGCCTGGATCTGCTCATTGCAACGTTTTGTTGATGTAGTGAAAAACGATCTGACTTAAACAGTGTTTCTGAAAATTAACCAGATTTTTTAATGTTGTGTTGTGCTGTGTTTAATTTATGGGAAGTGCTCCGGTATCCTTGTATATCTGATCCGCGGGGGTCCGGACTGCCAGAGCTGGGACGGAGTCGTTTCGTAGCTGAGCCGGTGGAAGCTAACACATAGACTAGAGTGTGATCTATTTGCTCCGTCTGACGTGGCGGATCAGAACCAGACCAAACACTGATTTGGTGGAAATTAGCCATCAGACACAGATACGCTCTTAATATCATATACAACTCCTTTAACTTTTAATTCTGACAGCAGTCAATTTTGCATGACAGTTTTATATGCAAACATAATCGCTGAAAATCTGGGAAGAAAACAGTTGCCTGTTTAGCAGGCGCTATTCTGCTAATGATCCACAAATAAATTAGAGGAACGTCACTCGAGGGGGTGAGGGGTATCATGACTGTTGATTTACAGTTTATTACAAACTGTGCAAAATGATAAATCACGGCCGACAAGATTGATGTTCACGAAAGCACAGAAGTTTCTGTGGCTATTTTACAACATTCTGGTGCTTCCTGCAAAAATAGTTTTAACGAGTGTATATGTTGTGTGTAATTGTGACTTGACAGTGTGTAACATCACTCCAATTAGAGAGTGCAGACGGAGCAGATACCTGCTGCCTACAGATGGCTGTAAAGAGAGTCACCAGAGTAAAGGAAAGGCCAGCAGTACAGGATGCTCATTAATCTTTGTTCTGTGGCATTAATGCCATAATCCAAATAAAACCATTTTTTTTTTCTCCTGTGTGATCGCATGTCAAACTAACAAAATATGTGTTTGTTCGATTTTAGAGAGGTGTATGGATGTGCTTTAGTTGTTCACCAAATAAAGCAACCAAGATATAGAGAGCAGAGGTGTGCTGCAGGCAGACAGTGCAAGACGCACTCATTCTTGGCACCAGGATTACAATAGCCTACGCCACTGGAACTAAATCCTTCACTGTGCCTTTACCCCAACTGCAGTCACCAAGATGAGGCCTGTGCACAACACACAAATAGACCAAGCATTGTCAAAAAAACTCCTGTGTTCTCCCCATTTACAATATCTGCAATGACGTAGTTTGTTAATATTATATGCGGGGATCACTTCCTGTTCTGTTTGTTGGCCCAGTTTGTTCTCATTCCAAACTTGTCAAATACCACAGCTTTTTTTTTTGTGATTTCAGCGTAAGATCCTGATTGCGAAACCACGTTTTGCGGCTGTATGATGCCAGGTGACATCAGCTGAGAACACAGCCGGAAAGAATCATGATCAGGTCATGATGTTATGAAATGCTGCCAGACGGCAAGACAGCCAGATGGCGCTTGTCTTTGCAGCATCATACAAAGACAGGCAGCATCACTTGATAATGAGGCTGGACAGAACCTGTCATGTCCACATGATCCGCCACTGGACAGCATCAGGTTGAAACGCTGCTGACATAATATTAGGAGCACAAAGGTCCCTCTGGGGCATGCGGGACGGGTGATGGATGGTGGATGGGACTTTCATCTGGGAGGTTGGTGTTTGCTTCCTGTGTCAATGTGAAATTTTTTGCTCCGCATCTTAGCATTTGTCTTTTTTGCCTGAACCTAAGTACTCATGCCTTTGTCACCAAATATTGAACATGTGCTTATGTAGACGTCCCATCATTGATTTCCATATGCTTTTGTTGACATAGCGGCATCCCAGAAAGTGGATTAATGAAATTTGGATTACACTGGATGAGCTTGTGAGGGTACTCTTCTTCTTTAGTGTTTTGAATGCTTTGTCCACTGTGGAGGCATGCGAGAAAAAGATTGTTTTTCTGAATTCAATACAACACAGGGTGAATAACTGATATACAGATGGTCGTTTGGGGCATGGAGTATTCTTTTAATATCCATTATGATGGAAGCTATGTTTGATGGGGTTAACCCTTTGACCACTGAGCAAATTGGCTTGATTTCTTTCAAAAACGTAGGGAAAAAGACAGTGAGCAACTAAAGAAGCAATTACTCCAAAATCAGCAGCAAAAAAAGTACAAGGAAAATTCTTAAAAGATAGGGAGGGAAGAAATCAAAGAAAAAAGTAATTGTTTTGTTGTTGCTTTTTAAAAGTAGAAATAAAACAAACAAGGAAATGACCTGAAAAAGTGATTAAAATATTGATAATATGATGATAATGATAATTTTGTCAAATAATTTTAAATATATTTTTAATATAATTATGATGTTTTTTTCAGACATTTTTCCTTAGCTTTTCTCAAAATAATTTTCTAAATACTAATTTCTTGCAAATTTCAAGAAAGGTTCAAGTAGCTCATTGTCATGTTCCCATGTTTCAGAGGTTTAATGCTTGTGAAAGCATCTGAACGCAGCACAACAACCGTGATGTCAATACAGGTTTCAAAGGGTAAAGGGGACGTTAAAGGGCCAGACTGTAAACAACATATTCACTCTCTTCTCCTGGTATCTGTCTATGCAGATAGTTTGGATTTTATTTGTCCAAGTTTAGAGGTACGGAAAACAGTGTTTCTGTTGGGCTGTATAATCCACAGAACATACTATGAATAGTTTTCAAAGAGACTGTTTCTTCAAGAGAAAACTTTCTACAGTGAGGTCTGTTAGTCATCCAGAGTTCCTCAGTTATGACCGTAAACCCATCCTATTGGTTTCTTCAGATCTGAAAAGAAGCAAATATTCTGTCCTTATCAACACCATCTTTATTCTCCAGGAATTATTTCTGTGGTGATCATGTGATGATTTGTAATCCATCACTTTACCCTTTTAAATGAACAATGTCATAGATGACGGAATATCTCTTAAATTAAGTGACTCAGTTTGATGCCAGGTAGGCTACAGAAAGATATTACTGTTGAAAAAAAAAGAGATTGGTGTTGGATTATATTGGGCAAATCTCTTGTGGACATGCTTCTCAAAAGAAAAAAAGCAATATATTCTAATCCGTACATTCTGATACATTTTAAATTCAGGGACTTATTGATCGCAACAACACAATAACAACTTTTTCCTTTGGCACTCTCAGAAATAAATGCAAATTAAAGTTATGTACATAGTATTGAATTAGCCTGGACATCAAAACAGCACCTGTAAAATGTCTGGAGTGGAATCTTGTGAATATGTTACAGAGAAACAGACCTAACAAGGTCAAGACATCAGACTTTACTGTAGCTGCGGGAAAATCAAGCAAAGGCCTGTTTAATATCAGCTGAACTTTGAAGAAAAAATATGAGCTTTGCTTGAAGTGGAATAAAAGATGTCTGCGCTGTACACTTTTAATGGATAAGGTCTGTCTGCGCTGGTGTAACACAGATCACCCAATAACTCATTAGATTAGATTCTATTAGCATCTCAGAACTAAACACATTTCCATGTAGCCCTGCAGGTATCATGGGGTGCATGGAAATGAATACATCCTGCTCTCAAATAAATTAGTTATACACACAAATCAATAATTCCTGTGCGAAGTGTACATAGCAAACAGATTATTTACATTTAAACTAGTGCTGGGCATAGATTAATTTTTTTAATCTAGATTAATCTCACTGCAATCCTGTAGTTAATCTAGATAAATCTAGATTAAAATTATAGATTTGAATTTTGCCAAAGACATTCAAAATAATATCTATCTATCTAAATGATGAAAATGCATCACAAACTGCTTGAGAAAGCTGTTCTACTATAATATTTGGTAAAGAAAAATAATGTTCCATAAGATTTACTTTGGTGTTTAACTTTTTTTTATTTTGTTAAACACAGACATTTAGGAACACAGGTTCTGTCTCCATGTGGAAAAAGCTTTTTCCTGCTAACTGGAATGAACAGCAGAGGGCGCAGCCTCTGATAACATGACCCTAACTGAACTGTGGGCCTACATTAGAGGTCATGAAGAAGACCATTAACAGTCAGCAGCTTTGTGACACGGCTTGAGCCAATCACTCCAGTCACTCAGGCAGACCAGCTTCCGCCTTCTTCACGCCCCCTCCGCGTAATTCGACCAGGTATACATCCGCGCTTAAACAACAAAGTGAAATTGGTGCCTTGCTCACTGTATAGACCCAACTTAGTGAATAGTTTATCGCGCGATAATTTCCTTATCGCGCGATAAGAATCCCGCGTTAACGCAGCACGTTAACGCCGTTAACGGCCCAGCACTAATTTAAACACAAAGGTAACGGTGTTGGTAACCCTTTGAAACCTGGATCGTAATCACTTTTCTTGAGCTGAGTTCACAATCATTTACACCTTCAAAACCCGAGCAAATTGGTTTGCATTCTTTTTAAACATGGTTAAAAAAGCAATGAGCAACTTGGCTAGAGCTGTCCTGCAAATTGCAATAAAAATAGTTATAGTAATATTTGGAAAATTATTTTTAAAGAGGCTAGAGAAAATGTTCCAAAACTTTATTTATAATTATCATAATTAGATATTTAAAATGATTTTATAGAATTATTATTATTATTTACTGTTGCACTTTTACAACTTTTGCTATTTTTTGGGTAATTTCTACTAGTTGCTTATTGCACGCCCTATTAATGTGTCTATCCAAAATCAAAACAGATATGGAATTGTAGACAGAATCACCATAATATCACACTAATAACGACAATCACCTCCACCTAGACAACTGGTGATTAATTTCAATAGTGGAAATATGTAAACTTCGCAAACTTGTTCATTTCTGTTGTGATTTTTAGCTGTAACTGTAAGGTTTAGAGATATATAGTTAAACATGAGGGTTCAAACTGTCAGACATTTGTGCTGATATTTCCCGTATGCACTGTGTTGCTTCGCCCATGTCTTTAATACTGAAACTAAATCTACTGGCACAAAGCTTAACTGTATACTGCTGCGGATCAGAAGGTCACCTGAAAAGATCAATATCAGTTTACGCGTTCATTATATTTTGAATATTTTCACTGCGTCACCTTGCACACTTACAATTAAGGCAGTCGTAGATCAGTAACTCCCATCTTCTGCAAAGGAAAATTTTGTTTTTGTCTCTGGGGTCTGGTGGATTCTGGTGGATTCAGGGTAACTACTTCAGTTCCCATTTGAAAGGGGCTGTGTGATGGCACTGTAAAGCAGTGAAATATTCTTGCATACACGTTCACTAATATTGAGTTTTTTTGGGTGGAACTTTTTAAGTGGCTAAAAATGAACCAAAGGAGGCAGTTTTTGCTCAGTGCTATTTCATTTTATGCACATGATTTATTATTAAGTATTGTATAAGTTATTGTAAACAAACTTTGGGATTCAGATGGTTATTGCCTAAATTCTCCATCAATTCTTCATACATTGTACATCACCATCTCTGCATATTTGGAAAAGAGTACTGGCTATAGAACTGTTTAGTTTTGGACAATTTTAAGTACAATCTCAATCAGTCAGATGGACTCTGACCTGGAAGTGATTTGCTTATCTTCCCAACTCATCACATACAGCAGCTTTGTTGGTGGACTTCCGTGTTTACATATTAAGTCAATTCCTGCAAAATTTGGGAAAATGTGGATGAGATGCGACTATGTATGTATGATTTATGTTTAGTAAATAAAATTTTGAGGACCCAAAAAAAAAAAGCACATGAAGGTTTCCTGCTTGGGCACAATCGGCCGCACTTGACTACCGCAAGTCTCTAGTGTGCATCCTGTCTCTAGCTTACTTTTGCTTCACGACTACTGAGCAATTCTCATCGTAATGAATGGGGCCCCGCCTCTGTGCTGTATCCAGATCTTCTTAATACATCCACAATTAAACTGGGAGTCGACTAACTAATTGGTGGCGTCATGGTGGCTTCATCCATCATTTTTATCTTTTTTTTTTTCCTATTGCCAAGCCACATTGATCCATAAACACATATTATTATAAACTACACAGGTATGTTTAATGCCATTACACATGCTGACACACACACACACACACACACACACACACACACACACAGACACTGACAAGATAATAGAAATATAACATGCAAACTTGTTGAGTATCATCGAATGTTATTCTCCAAGCCTTTAATGATAACCTTGAACAATGCAATGCTGGTAACTGCTACATAATATCTATCGATTCCATCCGGTGTGATTTCCTTGAGTAGCTCGGGCTGAAATTACTTGTGTGTTCAGAACTGAGCATTTCAAACAGACTGCTGTATACCTCAGCAGCAATCAATCAGCCTTAATCCAAAACCAATTTACTCCGCCTGAAGAGGAAAATATCTTTTAATCTCTTGCCGACAATCCCTGATTGCGGTGCAGAGCATCAGTTGACAGTCAAACTGTGCCGCTTAGAATGGGATGTTTATATTGGATTTGCGGTTGCCATTTTTACATACACATGAATGAATAGTCAATTTAATACCTGTGAGTACAGTTTTTCCCTCCCTGATGATGGGATATTGCTCCCCCCGCCGTCTTTTATAACGGCATATCCTGCTCTATCCGCCAAGACACTGTAGCAAAAAAAGACAAAAAAGGTCATCACCCAGGCCTAAAGAAACATACAACACCAGCTCTTTAATTTCAACAAATCTCACTCTGGATTATAGAATTCAGTGTAAACAGAAATATAAGAAATATTCATTGTACCTCTGACATTAAGCCATCTGTTGTGCATAGGGATTGCTGGTGTTGTGCTCCATCCTTCAAAGCAGAGGTGGGTACCTCTGTCAAGAGCAGGACAATAGTCATTCTGAATCCATTACAACCTTGGAAGGGAGAAATGTTTGCACCGAATTTGGTCTGTTTGCAGTGTGTTTAAAGAAAATTAAGCCTGCATTTTCACCAAACTATTTGGAAAATTGGGGAAAAAGGATTAGGTGGTTAACCCTTTGAAGCATGGCTCAACATCAATATTCCTGTGGTACATTCAGGTGCCTGTCAGTGTGCTTAAAGTTCTTAAACCTTTGAACTAATTGGTTTGATATTCATTTTTAATTAAGTTGTAACAACACACATAAGAAAAATTGCACACACAGTTCCACACCCCTAAAGACAAATAAACAAAACAAAAAATAGATAGATAAAAAAATAAATAAGGTGAAAAATGATTGCATCTTACTGGTTAAAGGGTTAAAATTAGCACGTTCACTCACTTGACGTGTGGGTATTGTGTATATGTGTGAATGCAGCTTATAATCATCACAATCAATATATTAACCCACTGAAACCTGGAGCGACATCACCTTTCTTACACTGCTTTTAGATGCCTTTCACAAGTCTTTTAATCTTCAACAAATTGTTGCGGTTTATTTGGGAAAACATGGGAAAAAAAGACAATGAGCATCTTGGTACCAAGTGTTAATTATGCAGATTATTTTGGAAAAACTAGGGAAAAAGTAAAAATAAAAAAAACTGAATACTAATAATAATAATAACTGAAATAAAAATATTTGAAATTACATTTTTAAAATTATATTACAGAATCTCTTTACTTTTTAAGCACTTCTTCTAAGTCTTGTTTCTACTTCAACTTCACCTTTATTTGTTACCAAAGGGCAATTGGTTTTGCAGGTAATTTTCTAGCTAACTTTTGGTCCATTTCTTCTTTCACTGCTCAAAATGTTCCATTTTTTTAAATGACATCAACCCAATTTAGTCACGTTTCAAAAGGTTAAACAAAAACATCAGACATTAGTGGGTGTTTTTTGTGCAGTAGAAAAGGGGCTATACTGAACCCATTATACATGTTTTGCCAGAGAAGTTGGAAGGGAGAGATAATGTACCTCATTCTGTCAGTATGTTTTGGAAAATTAAGAATGGATTTGCACCAAACTATAAAAAAATACAGTGAAAGAAGGGATAAAGTTGTGAAGGTTGTTGGAGCCTGAGAGGAAAACCTGCAGATACTCAGGGCTGAAAAAAGCACCACCACCTCCACTGCAAAAATAAATACATAGATAAATGAGTAAATAAAATAAGACCATTATTTATGATACCATATCAAATATTTCATGCCCAGGAAGCTAAATCACTTGTTTTACAACACTGTGCTGAGCATTAGCTGCAGCAGCTTGAGCTCTGCGGCACACTAGATCATCATCATGCAGTGATTTTCTCTATATTCACAGCACTAATGAGAGGACAATAACAACAGTCACAATCTCCTCTGGCTATGAACAATAACGTGTCAGTCATTTGCTGTAGTACATTTTCCAGTGCAGTCTCTCCAAGCCCCTCAGTAACCAAACTAATTGAGGGCCATATGTAAGCAAGTGGTTCTTGCTTTAGAGGAGCGCAGGGAGGGAGTCTTACAAATGAGCCCCCCTGGAGGGAAGCACAGCTGAGCCACGGTCAAGCAGAACATCGCCACGTAGAACAAGACAGAGCAAGCCAGGGACAGCTCACCCAGCGGTGTCAGCAGCCAAAACCCAACTGTGTGTTTGGCATGGGGATGACACGCAGACTAGTGCAAGGAGTCCAAGTGCTAGAGTTAAAGGTGTAGAGAGCAGTAGTACCTGGTTGTTAGTTGGGGAAATTGGTATTAAAGTAATAACAGCACTCTGATTCACAGCAGACATGAAATTACACCAGTCATTGGGAGTGTTAGTTATTAGATCTTGGCAACTTGTTACAATCTCATCAAAAATAATTAAGCCACTTTGCTAATTTTCCATGGCATTTTTGCTAAGAGCCCTGGGCAGAACATGCAAGAAAGTATTTTAGATGGCAGAAAAAAAAAACTTTTTTTCAGTTGTATGGCCAAAAATTTCTCTTTATCCTGGAAAACTATTTCAAAACTATTTAATTTTTCTTGTGCGTGCAATTTGACTTCAGGGCCAAATACCTCAGAGAATAAGCAACATCCCAAAAATGTTAATTGAAAACCAGAAAAATTGAACTCTGCACAAAATTCACAGATTATATCAGCCCAATCTTGTTCCCGAGGAGTCAACCACTGCTGCTTTTTAACACCTTATCATGTGATATTAGGAGATGCAACGGGCTTTCAATGAACTCCGTCAGCCCATACATGGCATTAATTGATGCTTAGAATAAACTGACATAGTGTAAGGAGCAAGAAAGTCAATGTAGGGTGGGAGAAAGTGGAGGTCGATGGGTAAAAAAATATAAAGGACTTTCATCCAGGAGTTTGCAGTTTGTGTCCTGTATGAAACCAAAAGTCAGTGTTGGTTTAACATAATGTTATGCAATTCACGCACAGCTGTGCACGACTGAGCACTTCTGTATGTCGCGTTATTTCGTCATGTTGTATCCAGCAGTTTATGCCACGTTGCTCTGTCACGTTGCTCTGTCACGCCCCTTTGTGTAATGTCACTTTATGTCACGTCGCTTTGAATACATGCACTACTCTACACTGCGTTACATTTCGTTTTACATCATGTCGCTTTATGCCACGTCTCTTTACGTCACGTCAGGTCATGTCACCTGTGTTGCATTACTTGCTGTTGCGTTACTTTGCATTACGTTATGGATGTTAAACAGGTTGTAATTCCATCTCTACTATCCATTTTATATTGCTGGGAAAACAAATTTCTCACCCAAACAACTGTATATTTCAATTTTCTCACCAAAAACTATGTTTTCTTTTTCTTGATGTTACATTTGAACACATCAAGATGACATTTTATCTACCTTTGCCTAATAGTCATTTTACTGTCATTTTACTTGAACACATCACAATGAAACCTTATGCAGCCTCTTTTATTTAGCTCACAAGCTCTTATCCTGCCGATTTCAAGTTGATGCACAATGTTGATGCGCTTGGCCATGGAGGTTGTGTTCCCCCCTTAACCACCAGATTTCTTTGCTTGGTTTAATACCCGTTTGCTGGCAATTCAATTGTAAAAAAAACTTTCTCAAAAACTTTATTGGACAGTTAATGTATGCAGAACAGTGACTTGATTTAAATGACTTGACTCGACTGGAGATGTGATGTTACATCATAGGACCCACAGGACTCCACAGACATATTGATAAGCTAAAATGTTATTGATTTTCGGTTTGTGAAAAAAGCCGAACGGGGTCCTTAATAGAATCGCGTTTCGATCCCCATCCTTAGTGAGCAGATGGGTTTCATCTTCTGGGGACAAGAATAATTCAGCAAAATAAATGGAAATCCAACCATCATTGAGGTACCGTGTAAAGGATTGGACTGGCTCAACTTTTCTTACATCCCAGTCCAACAGCAACTCATTTAACCAAGCAACACATTGCTCTGTTAAATCTGGAATGAGGACAAATAAAAAAACAAAACAAAACAAAACTGTAATGAGCCTGGATACCAATTTTTGGAGACACCGAAAGACCACAGTGGTTATTATCCAATTAATGAATGCAGTATGGTTTCCTTTGATATCGATTCATAGCAAAGGTCGAAGGTTTAGAGTTCAACAGTAGTTGATGTAAAAAGCAAAGAGTGTAACACCTATTGACTGGCTGAATAATGAGCTGAACAGATGCCAATAGAGAGGGCAAACAGTGTCCTCTACCCTAAACAGCCTGCACACCCTCGCCTTCTCTCTGTTTTTCAGCTCCTAAGCAGAGCAATGGCTGATTAAGAGGAGGCTTGTGGGTGGCTGTTGTTTTACTCCCTATTGATCCTCGGAGCACAACTTTCCATCATGCAGAGAAGGCCAGGGCCAAAGACGACAGCTAATTAAGATGGCTAATCACTTCATTTCACAAAGGCTCCAGGCTCTGTCACTCTTCTTCCCCAGCACCTGTTGTTTGCTATCAGTGACATGATAAAAGTAAAGCGGGAATTTCTACCATCAGTGATCTGCAGTAATGGTGAGAAAATCAGGGGCGGAAGGAAGGGTGGTACACGGCTTAAGACAGGCCTTTAAATTCAGCTCTCCTGGGATAAAATGGCCAGCTGCTGATGGAGCTTGTCTGATTAGAGCCTGACTCAGAAAGCCAAATAAACTACAGTAGGCCAAAATAAAACACTCTAATTAGTCCTGACACATGTTGGTGCCTTTTGAACAAAGCCGTGCAAAAAGCAGGGTTAGGGTTACAGGAATTAAAGTCCTGGGGCATGATCCAACTGTTGACCACTGAAATGTGCTATTTCGAAAATGCAGTGGTAATAAAGTAAAGCTTAAAGGGATTGTTCAGACAACCGGGGATAAGCTCAGAGAACTGCTGCTACTTTAGGTTCGAAAGGGGCTAGTTAAGGTGGTTTGGGCATCTGAATAGGATGTCTTCTGGGCACCTCCCGCTAGAGCAACACATTCTCACTGCAAAATCATCACATGCTGACGTTTGGTCAGATGACCTTCCAAGTCAACGGATGACGTTTTTAGGTATGACGTCGTCAGATGGAAAATAGTAAAAATGACAAACTCCAAGGCAAAAGCCTGGAATGACACCCAGAGATAATACAGTGCATGTTTTATGCTTTGATGGCTGTGGGATCAAAAATGTCAGTTTGAATGTGTTTCAATGGAGCACGTTTTGCACTTAACAGTCTGAATGTAACAATTTAGTTTGAACAGTGTATTTTAGACTTATTGTAGGAGCTGCGCTGAAAAATCCAAAATTAAACACATATAAACAATGTTGCCAAAATGTATGCCGTATGCTTGAACACAGCCAAAATTATTTTTAAAAAAAAGAAGAATGAAAAGCACATAAAATGCACTGAACAGTCCCTTAGGGTTAAACGTTACAGTCAAGGCTGAAAATGACAACAGAAATAAACAACTTTGCCAGTTTCACATATCTCCACATTTGAAATCAGTTGCCAGTTGTCTATCCGGGAGTGATTGTTGTTGTTGTGCAGCGCCATGTTGATTCGGTCTATACGTCGGCTGATCAGCGACAAGAGAAGCAAAAGAAGCAGAGACAAACGATGCTGCAGCGCTGACAGGGGTGTCAGATCAGAAAAACTCACATGTCGTTCTAGAAGGCAGTTACAACATGAAGCAGGAAAAAAAAAGACATGGAGTTGCAGATAATGCAAGCACACAATTACACAGGCATGTTGACATACACACGGTGTCGTGGCGAGCGCAGTTGCATCATTTTGCGGCCTCTAATACACAGACCTGCGAAGGTTTGATGGGAATCGTGTTGTCAAACTGCAAATTAGGCGCGTAGTGCAGGCTGCTTTGGGGTTCAAAGCCCCCTCAGGATGAGAGGGCTTTAACTCCGACGCAGCACACAGCGGAGGATAACACGGTTGATGTACAAGAAAAGTCTTTACATCTCACTCCGTTGTCTTCCCTTTCTTTATTTTTTTATTTTCTTATTTTCGCACAGAGTCCTCCTCCTTCATGTTTTAATTGACTGCTCTCTCTCCGAGTGTCAGGGGACCCCCGCACAACAGTTTGCCAATCCCCCTGTGATCATCACACCCCAACCCAGCCTCAGAGGGGCCCCGGCAAAACTTAAGATACTGCTCCATTATAGCTGCACGTCGCTGGCAACAACTGCAGAGGAATACATTGCCAGACAAGCTTGTTATACAGTACAGGAGGAAGCGAGTCACCTCGGTCCTTTTCAGAATCACTCTCCGTGAGGTATTGGATGCTGCTCTTTATGTCAAGTGGACTTATTCTGATTCTTGGAGGAAACGGGGAGCAAAACATTACTCAAGCAGCGAAGGTGGCGGAGTGTATTTATGCATGGCAGGCGCAAGATCACCAAGTGCAGCATTTCTTTTTAGCGATATTGATAACAGGGAGCTCCATCTGGAAAGGCGACCCCCCCCCCCTCCCCCCCAAGCCCCGGTGTCACTCCCATCATTTATTTGCTCTTTTGACCATTCTGAAAAGTGATTTGTGCGGCGGGATAAACACAGCGGAGCTAAGCCCCAACCAGCGCTTTATGAAAGGAAACTGTTAGGGAGTGATTTCCCACCTGGATTCAGCCTGGATAAGCAGTTTGAAACGGCAGCTGCTCGTAGACCGCATTACCGAGTCTGAGGCCGCGATATTGCATCGCTTCTTCATTGTCTGATGCAGACGCTGCACTACGGCTCGGGAGAAGAAGAAGAGAAAAAAAAGTCTAAGAAAAGAGTGAGAAGTTGAGTTAAATCATGCCAAGTTGTAGAACATACAAACTTAGCGAGAGATTATAGCTGGAGTCACTTCACATCAGGCGGATCCACCAGGGAGCTAATAGAGACAGGAGAAACAGGAGGAGCTGTCTCTTCTCACTCTTATCCATTGGGGGGATTGATATGCTGGAAAAAAAAAAGGAGGAATCACAAAGGATAAGGCTGAGAGATCCAGGCTTCGCTACACATTGGGGCCTGTCATCTTCTGTAGCCATTTTGATATTTCCTCCTTCCGTCTTAGGCTCCTCTCTCAGATTGGCTAAGGGCTGTTTTCAAATGCACTCCACTCATCAGTCTGGGGGAAGATGAAGACGGCAGAAAGGGTTTTTTTGGAAATCCAAAATAGTTGAAAAAGCAGAATGTGATATTTAATGTCCTCACATGTCAGGTGTCAGTTGTCAACGCACTGTAGCTGGCTGTCTTTGAATGAGAATTTATTTTAGAGATTCTGTGGGTGACACATCTAATAGGCATTTAGCTATCATGGGTGCTTTGACTGCCGCCGCTCAAGTGTACGTTGAAATGTTCTACAAACTGTGTGGTTGAAAAGGCAAAGAGAAAGCAGGGTAATTGGCCTCCTATGCAGGGGCGTTTCTAGGATTTGATGACATTGAGGGCAAAGCCTAAAGGGGGATCCGGGGACACCCTCCTTTTTGACAAACAAGCTAGATTTTGATGCTTTTTTATTGCGCTCTGGCACCTTATTTCACGCTTTAATTATGAATTGTTATGTTAAAAATATTAGTAGTTGTTAGTATAAAGTACTAAATAGAGACAGAATACTTTATATATGCTTTCATTTAAAAATAGTCTGTATTTTTTGTAAAAAGTGGCGTGTACATGTAGTCAAATATTAGTATGGATGGAATGACAGATTATCAGAGCCAGCGCTTTTCAATCATTTTTAGGGACTGCTCGTTATTTATGACAGGGGAGTGGTTGGTGCAGAAAGTGGGCATGTCAGATCGTTGGAAAGCACTGGGAAGGGACTTATTTTGGTTTATGGGAGGGGCATTCAAATTTAATCGCCGAATGCTTTATTTGTTATATTGCAATTTTTTAAAGAAAACATGCCTTCGAAACCCACTGGCCTACATATTTGGAAGCCATGTTTTCTAAAATGTTGGTGATTTTTCTTAAAAAGGTTTTAGTGATTTATTATTCTAACATTTTCTGGTGATTTTTTTTCTTCTCTATAAAATCTTGACTTTTTTAAATTCTGGTGATTTATTTTTTTTTAAAAAAATTCACAACATTTTTTTAAAGTTTTTTTTTTTTTTTTTTTTTTTTTAATTTTGTCTATTTTTCTTTTCCTCTAAACTTTTTGACAGTTTTTTTTGCTTGTAAAATTTTGGGGGGATTTTTAGAGAAAACATGCCTTTCAAACCAAGGGCCAGCCAAAATAAAAAATGTCAAAATTACACTATTTATTAAAACCAGAAACTGTAAAAACCAAAACTATTGTTGGATTTTCACATTTTTGACCGTCCTTGAACATATCTTGTGGGAGGAACACTTCATGCGTTTTCCCTGAGTCACTCAGGGAGGCTCAAGGAAAAATATGTGTAGCTTTGGGAAGGGTAAAAAAACAAAACAAAACAGACACACCCCTCCTCTGATAAATAAAGATAGGTCCCCTCTGATATGTATATATATATATATATATATATATATGTGTGTGCGTGCGTGCGTGCGTGCGTGCGTGTGTGTACTGT